>NW_026000211.1:16220059-16264092 GCF_001458135.2 Marmota marmota marmota | reverse complement strand
CCCCCTTTTTTTTTTTTTTTTTGTCTTGCGCAGTGCTGCGATTCCTCCAATTAGCACCTATTTTTAATGGAGAGATTTTAATGAATGCTTGCTTAAAAATGATCTATATTTTATTTAATAAGATAAATATTTATTTAAAAGAAATGGCAGCAAGTCAAACATTTTTAAAAGTAAAATGAACATAAAATAGAGACAAATAATGATATTTTATCTGCTTTATGTATTGCTATAACACTTTACCATCTCTCCACACAGACATTTTATACATTCTTTGCTTCTTGACATGACAATTTGGTATTTGTATAAGGAGATAAAAGCAAATTAATAACCCAATCAAGGGCCAAGGACCTGAACAGACACTCCTCAGAAGAGGATATAAAATCAATCAACAAATACATGAAAAAATGCTCATTATCTCTAGCAATCAGAGAAATGCAAATCAAAACCACTCTAAGATATCATCTCACTCCAGTCAGAATGGCAACTATTATGAAGACCAACAACAACAAGTGTTGGCAAGGATGTGGGGAAAAAGGTACACTCAAACATTGCTGGTGGGACTGCTAATTGGTACAGCCAATATGGAAAGCAGTATGGAGATTCCTTGGAAAATTGGGAATGGAACAACCATTTGACCCACCTATTCCTCTTCTTGGACTATACCCAAAGGACTTAAAAACAGCATACTACAGGGACACAGCCACATCAATGTTTATAGCAGCACAATTCACAATATCTAAACTGTGGAGCCAAACTAGACATCCTTCAGTGGATGAATGAATAAAAAAAATGTGGCATTTATACACATTGGAATATTACTCAGCATTAAAAAAGAACCAAATTATGGCATTTGCAGGTAAATGGATGGCACTGGAGAATATAATGCTAAGTGAAGTTAGCCAATCCCCAAAAAATAAATGCCGAATGTTTTCTCTGATATAAGGGGGGTGACTTATAGTGGAGTAGGGAGGGAGAGCATGGGAAGATTAGATTAATTCTAGATAGGAAAGAGGGATGGGAGGTAAAGGGAGGGGGAAGGGGACTAGCAAGGATGGTGAAATGTGATGGTCATCATTATACAAAGTACATGTATGAAGACTTGGGTGTCAACACACCTTATGTACAAACAGAGATATGAAAAATTGTGGTATATAAGTGTATTCAGAATTGTAATGCAAAAAAAGTACATGTATAATGGCATAAATTGACGTAAACATACTTTATATACACAGATACGGAAAAATTGTGTTCTATATGTGTGGTAAGGATTGTAATGCATTCCACTGATGTCATGTATTTAAAAAATAATAAAATCAATTAAAAAAAGAAAAAAGATAAAAGGCATTCTCTTCTAGAAAAAAAGCAAATTAATACATTCTTTTCTCTAGTATAGTGTATTAAAATTCATTTTGAAAATAGTGCTTGATAGCTTGGACACATAAAGTACGCAATTTCACACACAAATCTACATACTTCTATTAATTTGGAAATTTAAACACGGGATTCTGATAAATAGTTCCACATGACACCCATCAAAGAGATATGGTACATTTACAACATATACATTATCATTTCACATTTATTTCAGATATGAGAATATTGTCTTTTTAACTGTTTTTAATTTTATGTCTTATCACTGAAGTACTTCCTACAGATAAGCCTCCTTTATTAGGTATTTGAAGCCTAGTCTTCTCTTTGATCCTCAGACTTCTAGTTGTGAATGCTATAGCACATGATTATGCAGTAACATGGCCTCTGGTCTTGTAGTTTTGGGTCATTAGCAGGTAAGTCAGGATAATGGTGGTATGAGCATTCTTAAAACCATCCTAATCCCTAGTTGTTTACAGAGAAACTCAATTCACAGAAGTGATCTCAGACTCTATAAATATTTCCAAAATGCCAAATTAAATTTGTTTTAAGCTGAGTTTTTTCTTGATCCAATCCTTAAAACTGTCTTCATGCCACTAGAAAGCTACCTTAAAGGAAGGGAGGACAAACGTGGAGGAAACAATACACATAATAGTTTACAATTAAAATATCTTGCTTTTAAACGCTTTAAACATATAACTATGTGAATTAAACATGCTTCAAAGGACTTTGAAAGGGGTCCACTTTGGAAATGAAACATAATGAAACTTAAGCATCATGATCTCTACAGTAAAATCTAGCTCTGGTATTAATATTTTGTATATTTTTCTGCTCTCCTTCAAACATTAAGAATCTTGCCCAAGACTTTCTGATTTAGATTTGCCCTCCAGGATGGATAAAATTTTATACCAGTTGAATTTCTTTCCTTCCAAAGAATCATATGTAGGGAGAGAATTACCACTTTTCAATTTAAATTTATTTTGTTCCTTTATTTTTCTATAGAGTTTGCCTTCTGACCCTCTATTTTTCCCTCCATTTCCCTCTCTATTCATTTCCTTTAGCCAACATGAAAGAGATTGCTTATTTTCATGGATGTAACCACCCGCCTACATTACCAGGCCCATGCAGTATCATGTACTGTGGAAAGAGGGTTCGAATTTTTCCTAACAACAGTCTGTGAACCAAGAATTTTATATCCATTGAAAAATATCTGTAATGAATAATAAACTCTAACTTTATTCTTTGAAAAGAGAATGTACTGTGCTTGTCTATGCAGTCTATACCAAGGGTCTGTTGATCTTTAACTTTTGGGCAGAGTATTGACTCCTGAAGAACAGAATATTTACATAAATTATTAGAAAATTTTCTGCATGACAGATTTGTCTATTCCCCCCTTTTACGATCCTGCATTTATATCATAAGGATTTAAGGATATGTATTTCATCCTTGGGTGATAATGAGACCAGGGCTAAGGACAAGCTGATTATCAGACAAAAGGAAACCAACCGGTAGATAGCACTCCCATCACTTGATTGCTTACAGCCTCCAGGGGTGGGGGAGGATCATACTCCTTTCTCAAGTGTTTAATCTTCAGCACCACGGGAACAAGGACCTGATCCTGATTTTCAAGACTGGTTTCCATAGTCCAGTATCACTCCATTCGTTTTCTTGGTGAGATTGATTCAATTGTGGCCTTTGGGAGCTTCCAGGTGGGCTTTTATATGCCTTGGACATATCAGTATCATTTTTAGCACTTCTTTATTGTCTGGCACTACAATATGCTATTGGATAATTTCTTGCTCTAATCATAGAATTGGCCGTTTTCCAAGGAACACTTGTTCCTTTTATTAAGGAATGACTGATTCTAGATTTTGAATAGAAAAGTGATGATTACAAATGAAGACACTGAATATAAAAGAGGTGAAGATATTATTCAAGGTATTAGATAACTGTTTGTAGAATTGAATTTAATTCTCCCTGACACAAAAGTCAAAGCTCATAGTCACAATTTTTCAAGGCTTATGAAAATGCATAAAAGTTGGCTCTGATCGCAAAAATTTTATATCCTGAATTGTAACAAAGCATACATTAGCAAACTGGGGACTAACAGCACAATTTGGTAATTTGTTTTCACATTCATAATTATTCTGTGCTTTTAACTCTTTACCTAAATTACTCTCTGTAATCTAATTATGAAATATGATGAAAGATATTTATCAAGGTTTGATAATAGTATACAGCTTAATCTTCTCATATTTTCCAGTAATGTACTCATTTTTAAAAAAGATTTATGATGCATGTTTTAACTGTCTTTATGTATATCCTAACTTTACTAATCTCAAACTGATTCAGGTCATACTTACCTCAACATCCTCAATATAAGTATAACCAGAAAATGTCTGTAGAATGAAATGAATGATAGAATCGTTCAGAAATTTATGATGCAATGATAGGCCTTCTATCATTTGAAAAGATTATTTTTATATTTTGTTTCTAATATGGTTAGTGGTTAACAAAATCAACTAATTTACATTTAATATTTATGGTTATTATTAGAGAAGGGAGATTTATTTTCACAGCTTATAATTTAATCTCATTCTTCATAGTCTTAAAAATTTTTTTCTTTCATCTAAAGCATTATTTATATCTTAACAAATTCTGATTATGTTATTTTTACTTTCATCCATATCTCTAAAATGTATATAGCAGGTGCAGTGGTTATTGCATTTTACATTTAAATTCAAATATAGGCTAGAAAAATAAATTCATAATTTCTCATTCTGAAGTTATAATCAAAAATAGTATTTATTTGATATTATTTTGATTCTAATTAGGAAACAATCATTCTGTAGGAGTACCATTTTGAAAAAGGGATGTCACTATAAATAGGAAAAAGATTGTCTATTGGTCAATAATTATAAAAACAATAGATGACCATTGAAATGATGAGATGGAAGGATTTTGCATTAAGTGCCTAAGTCTGCTGTGACAAATGACCACAACCTGGCTCAATTAAGATAACAGAAAATGATTTCTCACATTCTAGAGGTTCAAAGTCTAAAAAGGTTCCAGCAAAGCCATACATTCTCCCCTAAGAGTACAGGAGAAAATCAACGCCTTTCTTTCAGTTTCTGCTGTTGCCAGCAATCTTTGGTGCTCCTTATCTTGCTATAACTTCAATATCTGCCTTTCCTGTTCCTTGGACCCGAACTCCTTTAGAGTTCCCTGGTGAGTCTGTCACTATGCCTCTTTTCTTCTTGTAAAGATGTCAGTCATACAGGACTAGGACCCAACTTAATCCAGAATAACTTAAATTGATTCTACAAATATTCAATGTCCAAATAAGGTCATATTCACAAGTATCTGGGGTTAGAACTTCAACATATCTTTTTGGGGAATACAATTCAACCCCAACTGGGTTTTTTTGAGGAAGATAAATTGAGCAATTGCCAACACTAACTGTAAGACCTGAGAGGTTGTCTCACATATGGATTCATTTGAGATAACTTGTAATATTCAGCTCTTTTTGTTGACCTTAATGATCATAATTATACTAGTTAACATTACTGATCACATGGATGTAATAAAATAATAGCACTAAAAGGTCTTGAAAACATTTAAAAAAATAAATATTAGCTAAAGAAATAATTTCATTGTAATTTAAAACATCTGTAGATACAATGTAATGCAAATGTGTAAAAGAGATGTTAATGCTATTGCTTACTGAATGCCCTTTGGTGCCTTGAAAAGGAAAGAACAACTCATAAAGTGACACAAATATTAGAAGTTGAAGTGTTTTATATTAGAAATGAAAAAAAAAACTACCAAAATATTCCTTTAAAAATTCAGTTATTTCCATAGGTACAATGACTGAATTTATAAATAGAGGTATTATGATAATAAATACAGAAAAGTATAAATATTCCTACAGTGAAATCATGAAAATTGATGTGCACATTTTCTAAGATTATTTTGGTATGTCAAAATTTATTTTAATACATAAAAATTATTAAGAGTAATCTATCATTAGAGAAGGGAGATTTACACTCACAGTTTATAATTTAATCTCATTCATCATATTCTTAAAAAAAATTCTTTCACCTAAAGCATTATTTATATCTTAACAAATTCTGATTATGTTATTTTTATTTTCATCCTTATCTCTAACATGTATATAGTAGTTGTAGTAGTTATTGTATTATACATTTAAGTTAAAATATAGGCTAGAAAAACATTAATAGTTTCTCATTCTAAAGTTATAATCAAAAGTAATATTTATTTGATATTGTTTTGATTCTAATTAGGAAAACAAACAATTATTCTGTAGGGGTACCATACTGAGAAATGAGTATTTTGTTAGCCCAATTCATTTTCTTACATTTTAATATCACTCATTTGAAATAACTGTTTTAGATATTCTTATTAATATTCTTATATATCCATGTCTAATCTAAAGAATTGTACACAACGTAGCTATTTTAATTAAATAAAAACATTTTTAGCTATAATTATAATTAAAGGATTTTTATGTTCTCTGGCTCATTTAGCCATATTCCTATAAAGATGAAAGAATTATTCCCTACTTTCACATTACATAAGAAATTCAGAGATTTACTACACATCAGTGAAGTCTTATTGAATTTTAGACAAAAATTACATTATCTGATAGAACATTTGGTAAACTTTTCATGGGAGCAGGTATCCAATTAAAGATTTGGGAGGAAATTCAAGAGAAAAATGTAGACTTCCATATCATAACTTTTTGCTTTCACTTAATTCAGAACATATACAAAATACATTGAGTAAATTCTAGTAACAGAACTAGTCAATGGTAGCGAACAACAATTCACATTTTAGAATCATTGCTAAAATATATAGTATTTTAAAGTTTATAACTCAGAATAACTTAAAAGTTGACACATTGATAAAATACTGTAAAATGATTGTCTTTGCCAGGTTTTATAACTGGATCCACATAAATCCATTCCCCGCCAAGCACAAATCCAGAATTATATCCAAATTAGAATTATAAACAAATTGAAATTCCCCAAATCACATGGTGAAACTTAATGTGTATTGGCTAAATATTCCCAATCCCATTGTTCAGTTCTTATATGAACATTTTAGCCTATTCGTCAAATATTATTTTTTTAATGAAAGTAATTATTTTAATATCATTTTTGTGATAAAAACCTTTAATATGCATTTCTTTACAAGTAAAAATAAAATAATTTATTCTTAATGGGTCATTCAGCTCAAATTAGTATTTTTTCAACTTTTATTACATTTAGAAATAATTTGTCTATTAAAATACACACCTGCAAATTACAAAATTTATGGATTATAAAGCTTGTATCTTTGATATCAACTATTGTAGTGGTTTCATGTAACAGTAGTTTCATTTTTCTAAGGTAATGCATTTTAAGAATAGCATGATGAAATGCACATTTAACCATATTTTATGCTTTCAGTCAAGTGCTAACAATAACAAAAGACCTCTGAGGATATAATCATGATTCATTATGGAATAACCAAGTAGAAGAATGGGTTAATAGGAAATATGTAGTCTATATCAAACTATTCAGTTTAAGGGTGACAAATTTTTTTTATAAAGCCCTTTAAGGAATAAGGGCTTATTTTAATAATATACTGAAATATTTAAAACAAAATATTTTGTTTCAGACAGTGGAATGAGATGGACATCATTACCCTAAGTACATGTAAGAAGACACAAATGGTGTGACTCTATTTTGTATACAACCAGAGATATGAAAAAATGTGCTCTATATGTGTAATAAGAATTGTAATGCATTCTGCTGTCATATATAACAAATTAAAACTTTTAAAAAAGATTTTCTTTTAAAAGTGACATTTTCAAATTGGGTATGGTGGTGCACACCTGTAATCCCAGTGATTTGGAAGGCTGAGATAGGAAGATCACAGCTTTGAGGTCAGTCTCTGCAACCACATAGGACCTTATCTCAAAATTTAAAAACAAAACAAAACAAAACAAAACAAAAAACTAGGGTTAAGTGTATAGCTCAGTCGTAGAGCACTTCTGGATTCAATTCCTACTACTGCACACTCACACAAAAAAAAGATATTTTGATAAGTGGTGAACAATGGTGATACAGGACAGAGTTCTTTTTTCTTGCAAGTTCTAATTTTACCATGTCACCCTATGGAAGGCTGATTGAGGGAGCCTGACCTCTGTGTGTAGGAATCATTGTCACTGAATTTCTTTTTTTTCTGTGTATTTTTTTAAAAAAGTTTTCATTATGTGTGGCATTTTCAAAATGAAACTTTATACAAAAGGAGTACCCTATGACAAAAGATCTAGGAAATGAGAGTTTGATGAGACAGAGACAATGAAGTAGATGCCTTCCAAGAGAAGTTAGGTGGCTAAACACTCTGGTTTTATTCTCTAAGGAGAGTTTCTAGTACATTTTTGTCCTACAGATTGTGAGGCTAGAATGAAGTTTAAGAAGAATTGTGTATTCACATTAACCACAATATAGAAATAACATTTTTGGAGAGGCATTCCTATGTGGGGTGTGTGTGTGTGTGTGTGTGTGTGTGTGTATCTATATATATCTATATATCTATATATATCTATATCTATATATATCTATATATCTATATCTATATCTATATATCTATATATCTATATATCTATATATCTATATCTATATATCTATATCTATATCTATATATCTATATATCTATATATCTATATATCTATATCTATATATCTATCTATATATATATANCTATATATCTATATCTATATATCTATATCTATATCTATATATCTATATATCTATATATCTATATATCTATATCTATATATCTATCTATATATATATATATATATATATATATATGTCAATAGTCTGCCTAACTTGGTGTATAATTGCATTGAACCTAAGTAAAATTTTCATGTCATATATAACCAAACAGACTAGACCTTTGTTCCATATGAGGGTGGGGAAGAAAAAGAAGAAAGAAAGGGAAGGGCATTTTTATAGTAGGATGGTTTTGTGTTTAGTTATTTCCTTGACGGTGCAAATATGTCTTCTACTCCAGGATTTGACAAGCAATGGCCAAATACAGTCTGCCACGTTTTTTAAAGTAAAAATTTGCAGGAATACAACCACATCCATTTATTTATACATTCTCTACAGTTTATTTCACCTCTAACAGCAGAATTGAGTAAGCTTCAAATGTGCCATCTGGCCTTATCCAGAAAACATTCACTATTCCTGACCCACATTTCAAATTGAGGCTGAGTTTTGTCTTCTTTTCCTTTCTGGTTATGATGGTTTTAGTAGATACGAAGTTCATGGTCAAAATCATAAAATGTAAGGGAATGATAAATTCATGTAAAAAAATCTTCCTGATTTTATTCAACTCAATTCTTCAACTATATATATATAACATTTATTACCTATCACCCTTAGGAATAAAAATAATATAAAAATTACAATATTTACAATATGGATAAGGCAAATCTGATGAACACCATTATTAAAAATCAAAGAACCATAAATAGTATATGATTAAATTTTCAGCAAATAGTTTTTACTAATGGTTCTAAGGAAGAGTATAAACATGTCACTTCACTGTATTTATCTAAAGTGTTTATAAAAATCTCTCCCAAGGAAAGATGACAAAATGTTTTAAAAAATCAGTAGGTTTTTCAAATGTTTGTTTATTTACATAATCAAATAAGTTTGCTTATGTTTGCTTATTTATATGCTCTTCGTGGCAATATGTGCTATATAATGCTTAAATAATAAAAATTTCTTCAACACCAAACACCATATTTGCTTGGAAGTTTTCTTTCTAGATTCATACAATAGAAATGATAAAATTGTTCTCTGTTTTCTCAATTCTGTATTTAATAATGCCTTTACTAATCTTTATTAATTCAAAAAGCCTGAGGAAAAACAGACATGCCAAATTATGTCATCCACTGAGACTGCATTGTCAAAAAAATTTAAAATAGCTACCTAGAAGTCTATTATAATAGCTGTGAAATTAAGAGATAAAATAGTGATGTTAATATAAAGAAATAAAGTTGGAAAGAGTGAAAGCCTGAAGGAATCTTAATTTGTTGGCAGTAATTCAAATGTATTACCATTTATTGAGCACTTAGTATATGCTCCTGAAAAGTATATGGATAGGATATTTATTAAATACTATCCATCACATTTTACAAAATGGAAGAATAAGGAACATTTCATACCTTGCAACATAGACTAGAAAAACTCTGATTAAAAAAGAAAATTGGCAAAGTTATGAGAAGACTATAAAGTTAGAGGTTGAAACCTCTCATGAAAATAGATGTAAAAATTCTAACTATAACAACAAAACCCATTAAATGGATAAAGCAAAGAGAGAAGAAAAAAGTCACTATGTGATTGATGGAATGAGCCCTGAGCTTAATCATACTGCTATGGACACTGTCTGAAACATAACAACTTCAACAGGCATTCTTGCAAGGATGTGACCATGACAGCAAATCCATTACAGTCTCAGAAAGCCATCACACACTTCCTTCATGTAACAAAAACAGTCATTTTTTTTTCTCCCCCTGCAAATGTGTCCTTGTACTTGTCAAGTCATCTCTCCTGGTTGTAGTCTCAGAAACATCACTTGCTTCACATCTCATGATGGCAGATTGAAAAGGTCTAAAATAAATAATGGTAAAAATAGGGGCTTTTTGGTTTTAAAAATTAGTAGTATTCATGTCCTCATAAATTCTAATGTTAAAACCTGAATCCCCATTTATATGGTAATTAGTAGCTGAAGTGTTTGTGAGGTAATTCAATTTAGATGAAGTTATAAGAGTAGAAGCTCATACACTGCTGGTGAGACTGCAAATTGGTGCAGCCAATATGGAAAGTAATATGGAGTTTCCTTGGAAAACTGAGAATGGAACCACCATTTGACCGAGCTATCCCTCTCCTGGATCTATACCCAAAGGACTTAAAAAAGAGCATACTCCAGGGACACAGCCACATCAATTTTATAGAAGCACAATTCACAATAGCTAAACTATGGAATCAACATAGATGCCCCTCAGTAGATGAATGGATTTTTAAAAAAGTGACATATATATACACAATGGAATATTACTCAGCAATAAAAGAGAATAAAATCATGGCATTTGCAGGTAAATGGATGGCGTTGGAGAAAATAATGCTAAGTGAAGATAGCCAATCCCAGAAAAACAAATGCTGAATGTTTTCTCTGATATAAAGTGACTGACCCATAATGAAGTAGGGAGGGGAAGCATGGGAGGAATAGACAAACTCTAGATAGGGCAGAGGGGTGGGAGGGAAAAGGAGGGGGCAGGGGTTTAGCAATGATGGTGGAATGTGATAGACATCACTATCCAAAGTCCATGTATGAAGACATGAATTCGTGTAAACTTACTTTATATACAGAGATATGAAAAATTGTGCTCTAAATGTGTAATAGGAATTGTAATACATTCTGCTGTCATGTATTTAAAAAATCTATTAAAAAAAGAGTAGAAACCTTCTGATGGAATTAAAAATCTTATTGAAAAAAAGGAAGATCCACCTCTTTCATTCATGTGAGGATACCAGAAATATGGTCATCACCATTATAGTACATGGGTCCTTTCCAGACATCACATCTGCCAGCACTTTGATCTTGGACTTGCCAGTCTCATAAACTATGAGATATCAATCCTTTTGGATTTAACCACCTAGTCTATAGAGTATTTTGTTACAGCAGCCCAAGAAAACAGGAGAATAACTAGCAGAATTCCTTACCAGCAGACCTACAATACAATTACAGGAAATAATAGTAGATGAAGCTAATATCAAATATGTTGGATGCAGCTAAGACAGTACTAACAGGAAAATGTGTGGCTTGAAATATTTGTATCAAGATAAAATATGACATACATAAAAAGTATAATAGATAGTTATGAACAACTTCATGCTATCACATTTATCAGATTAGATAAAGATTAATTTCTTGAAAACATACCATTTACTTAGATGATTCTAAATGGAATAGAAAATCTGAAGATAATAGTTAAAGAATAAAATACAAGAAACAATTAAAATGTCCCATGACCAAAAAATAAAGACATAAATTTTATATTCGCATAATAGTATGATATGCCACAGTAAAAAGGAGAAAATCAATTACAAAACTCAGTAAAGATTTCTTGGGAGGGAAGAATAAGTAAATAAATGATTTTCATAGAATAAAATATACAGTACAATTTTATTTATTTTATTTTCAGAAGTAATTATATCTATTGTATATTTTGAAGTAAATACTTCCAAGCAAGAAAATGACTAACACACAATTGAAGGTAGTAAAACTTTCAGAGGGAAAACGGGGTACTTTAATGGTATTTGTAATATTCATCATATAACTTGGTGTTATTTACCTGGGTATTAAAATAATCACATAAATACTACATTCACATGTGTTATATATTCCCTCTTATTTATAAGAAAATAAAAGGAAAGTAAGAAAGGGTTCATTGAATACTGAACAGGATTGAGGACTCATCATTCCATATTTTGTGTGATAGTTTTGAAAACCAAAGATGAAAAACAGTTTACAGATAAACAAAATAAACTTTAAAAAGAATATGCTACTAAAACGTAATTAAAGTCAGATAACCATCAGATATCATAGAAACTGGATTACAGTACAGGTAATACTTTCTATGTGCTACTATTAGGAAAAACCAAATTAAAACAGAATTTTGTACAATTCAGAGAACATCATGAATAATATTGTATCACATTCACAATTTGATATTTTTAAAGAAGAATTACACTGAAAGCAAATTAGACATTCTAAAAGCTGTCTCCTTGTTTGCAAACACTATGGCCATTGTCCTGATTTGAAAATGCTACATGGCTTCCTAGAGTCTTGGGGACAGGTGCTGCCTGAAGTCTTGGAAATACGATTCTCAATTGGCAGGTCCCTGAGGAGACAGAAGCCTCATCTCAGCATATCCAGAAAGTAAAGGATCAAGTCCAAAAGACTATTAGCAAGTGTTTAGACCCAATGGGCTTGCCTTGCAACACTTGGGACTTCCTTAGAACTAATCATTCTTTCCTTCCTTTCCTTTCTCCCTCCCACTTTTGTACTCGCCTTCCTTCTTTCTTCCCTTCATTTCCTTTTTGTGGACTGGAAATGTGAATCCTATGTCTGGCTCCCATGTATTTCAGAAGCACAGCACTAATGTGATTTCACAGGTTCACAGAAGGAAAAGAATGTTGATTCAGGATGAAGAATAACTCAGTTCTCTCTGACTGACATTTAAACAAAACTTCAGAATGTAGACTTTAGAGTTGATTTTTATAAGACTTTTGAAGCCTTTGGGATAGAATGAATGTATGTTCCATAAAAGAATGACAGGAATTTTAGAAGGTCATAATCAGGATGTTAGGGACTAACTGTGTCTCCCCATTATTCATATATTGAAGCCCTAAGACCCAACGCAATGCTATTTAGAGATGGGGCTTTGGGAATTAGTTAGGATTGGATGAACTCATGAGTTCCCATCTAAATCATGATGGGATTTAGTTCTCTTATAAGAAGAGACACGAGAGTTTACTTTTGCTTCTCTCATGTGAGGACACAGAAAGTAGCCAACTGCAAGCAAGAAACAGAGGCCTCACCAGAAACTGAGTCAGAAGCACCTTAACTTTGAACTTATGAGAAACAAATTTCTGTTGTTTAAGCTATTCAATCCATAATATTTTGTTATGGTAGCAAACTAGGAAAATGAAGTATTTTATTTACAACTATAAAGGTAGTGATTATTAAGTAAAATTAAAGATACAAATTCCTAAATAATAGAAGGAAAGAGAAGTGAAAATAGAATAATTTATGTTCAAATATTTTGTTGCAGCTTATCAAGGGATAATACTTATAGCTGGTAAATTAAAACACTGCAATCAAAACATTAAGGATAAAAAATATCCACTTAGAGGAGTCAAAAGATTAATGGTTGAAGATTATTTTGTCTAAAGTGTAGCTGCTGAAAAGAATGTAGGTAAGTTTATTCACTTTTTATTTCTATTTTTATTCAAGTTTTTTTTTTTTGTGTGTGTGTGTCATTTGGTTTTAATTCCATGCATCATTTTCAATGAAGGAAAACAAAACATTTATATCCAGCATTATCAATTGCATTGTGAAATAAATTCTGTCTAGACATGGATTATAAGGCCCTGAGAGTATAATGCCCACATTTTCTAACTCCTCAGCATTTCACATTAATACATAACAGAGTTGTTTTGCACATGGTGGAGCTGAACAAATATGGTAGGCTTATGAATTTTATGTTAGTAGGGAGATAGATGCTGCAGCAATGCCACACAAGAGTTGTGATCCTTGTGGCTTATTTGGTACAAATGCTTAGGTAAGGGAAAATAATTGATCAATTTGGAGTTTAGCTCATTAAATTAATAATGAAGGCCAGGGATATAGGGACCATAGATTCTGTCATTTCACTTTATAAATGAGAAAAACAATAAGAATGCTTATGACTTTAGGAGGAGTAAAAAATATTAAAACCTAGACTTGTCTTAAGAAAGTTAACTCATCATGCATGTAAAGCCTAATCAATTCTTTAATTCTATTTCTTCTTAATTGACTTTAATTGCCAATTCTTGTCAACAAGGACAAACAGACCTTGCATTTTAAATGAAATGATGCAAGCCATATTAAATGCTGCCTTGAAGTTTCCAAACCATTTCATATGCATGAAGCAATAGCTTATAGTAGCCTTTGTTTCTAGTAGTAAAGGAAAAAGAATCACACTGCATTTTAGATTTTCTTAGAAATACATATACTAAAAAACGTATCTTTCATGAAAGTTAGTTTCTTCTGTGAAATTACTTATATGCAAAAAACTTGAAATAATCTTAGCATCTCCACATTATGTTTACTCAATCTACTTTGCAATGTATTAAAAGAGAAGTGTTCTTTTGCCTTATATCTTTATATAAGGAAACACAAATTTGAACAAACTCCAAGATGCTAACAACACAATTTGAAACTACTGAGAATTAGTTTAAAATGTGAGTCTTGAAATTCTTCCTATCTTCTAATAGCATCAACAGAATACACTCCCGAATATTATCACTGTATCTTTCAAATTCCAGTGAAAAATCTCATCTAACATTTATCAGTCTCTTTGATCAAAAAGTTACTCACAAATAAAAACAGAAATCTTTGGAAATTAATCATTAGCTCAGATATTTTTTTCAAAAAAGTAATTTAAGAATATCTGAATTACTATCAAGATACAGTGATAAAACCAATATCAGTTTGTTTCCAGAAATTTTTTGTTTTTAGGCAGAGAACTATAGGGGAAGAAATTGACCTAGTAAAACCAAGTAATTTTCTTGGTGTACCATTTCAGGTGAACAAGTGCAAATTTAATTTCACGTGCTCCACCCAGAAGTGGAGAACTCCTTTAAGTTTTTGCCTTTTAAGGGTTTATTACATTTTAGTGCAGACATCATCATGCTATTTGATCAATATGTGGATATAGCAAAAATAGTTTTTGGAAACTGAATACATGAAAAATAATATATGTAAAGTGAAATATAATACAATAAATACTTTCTTTGTAATAAAACTTCTCATATGTTTTTATTCTTTGCCTATTTAGTATTCAATAAATCTTAAAGACATTTTGTCTGTAAACATGCATTTTATATGGTAAAAAGGGATTAATTAACTCTTTTCATACATAACTAGATAATTTTTTTTACCCAAAGTGCTGTATTTTCTTAACCTACATGTCCTTTATTTATTTATTTATTTTTGGTAGAAAATCTACCTTTGGTTTTGCTGCTCTTAATTAGAGGTAGACCTCAATGGGAATTGAAGCAAAGCTGTTCTACAAGTAAGGACTGAAATTCTGCATCAAAAAGAAAAATTCTTTGTGTTTACTTTAACTAATACCTTGATGTTTTTTACTTCTTATTCCTTCCGTTTTTCATTTATGATAAAAAAATAATTATTGTGAAGCCCCAAAAATATATTCATTGGCAAGAATAAGCAAAACAGTCTTTTTATTACCTTTTTAAAAAATATTTTAGTTGTAACTATGAAATTATCTTCGTGAAAAGTGGCCACACATTGCTTACATTAATATCAATAATACATGTGTGCAGGAACTTAGTAGCCAAATATTAGCCACTAAAAATAAACTATTTGTGAACAACTAAATATACAGTTTATATCTAAGTCATGTTTGACAATTATGTTAATCAGAGCCTGTTGAAAAAAAATCTGTTATAGCACATTATTAAGTAAAAAGGAATGCAAACTACTAAACAGCATGTTCAGTCTGATCCTGATGTTAAAAAGTAAGCATTGTATCAATTGAATACAAGTAACTAAGAGAATTTTCACCAATCTATTAACAATGATTTTCCCTGTATAGTGAGCTTTTGATAAATCTTATCCTTTTTTTATTCTCATCTTTGTTTTTCCTTGAAAATATAGTGTTGTCATTAGAAAAAAAATTATGATCAAAAGAAGCTATTCCTCTTTGACTTGTACAAGAATTACATGTGAAGGCTGCCTTGAAATGTTTTTAACAGAGACAGAAGTATTATTCTTCCAAATTAAAGATGCCATTTAAAATACTCAAATGCATATCATAGGAGAATGCTTTTTGAAATCTCTTTATCTATGATATGAAATTTTACCCTTTGAAAAGACAACTATTACTAACAAATTTCTTTCATTTCACTTCTCACAAGCAGTCTATCCAATGCAATTCTTTCTATGAGCTGAACAAAAGGACTCAAATAATTGTTCCAAGGGAAAGGACATCATATAGGTCCTGCTGCCTCTATTAAAGATGAGTTTCTATCTAAGGTCAGGATGAATAATAAGCAATTATACTACTCAGGGTTGAGTTAAAAAGTACTTGGTGTTTATATGACCTTCCATGAGCAGTTTAGTATATTTATAAATATTTGCCATCGTTTGCCTTTTGTCATTGACTAAGGATTGACCTGTGTCACTTGTCACTGACACCGAACACCAAAATGAATTGAAATTCTGTCTTTAGAAATAGGTTTCCTTGATACTGTGACATTTATAAATGGACCTTTAAAGACTGCACTTTTTCTATATACTTTGTTTCAATTTCCTGTCACTCTCAAGTGGAGATTTTTATAATACTAAATTTATCACATCTTTCCAAGATCATTTCTCTGACTCTAAGCTTCTGGTGTACACTTCATCTCTGAAGGAATCTATATTTATCCTCCCCCCGCCCCCCGCTTCAACTTACGTCAAAGTATATATAAAAAGCACTCTCAGGACAGAATATGGCATCCCTTTTAAAAAAGGGGAGAAATAAAAACTGTAGAGTGAATTATTAGTTTAAAACCCAAGTTAGTTAGAAGGCTTATCATCAGTTTGCTTTTGAAGATAAGCCATTTTCATTTTCTGAAAATGTCAATCTCTGTCTCAATTTTGTAATATAGAAATTGAGATAGAGAAAAATATTTGATTGGTTTGGTCATTATATAAGTTATAGCTCACCTAAATTTCTTTTTTGCCATTCATTCTATATTGAATGGCTTTTATCCCTTATTTTCTCTTCTCCTTTTATGAATGAATTTATAGCACTCTAAGTTTTGCTATGTGAATTATGTCTCTTACCGCCATCATTTTTGCACTTTCTGTTCTTGTTTAACATCTTTGTAATTTTCTATAGTCTATTATTTCTCATGAAGAAAGGCAACTTAGGATTCTCTTGACACAGTTGTATATGTTCTAAGAATTTTTTTTTCTCATGTCACATATAAGCCCATGATTGCTGCATCTATAATTAGTAAAACTAAGAAATTAAAATGTTTTTTTAAAAAGCCTCAACTTGCTACGTTGTTAATTACTTTATTTTCAAAACATTAATGTGAATAACTTTGCAGTGTACTTCATATATGCTTCAATTTATTGCCACTGCTAGCAAAAAATGTCAGCTTCCAAAATAACTAACACAATTTAGCAGCACACTTCATTCAGTATTTTAATTATACATTTTAGTCCATTCCTCAGTTTATTAGTCTCCTTTTAACATGTACGGCACAAAACCATTGCCACAAGAAGATAACGTCTGACACTTACATGTCCATTGGGCACAACTATCAGCATTTTTCCTCTGCTTAGGTCATGAACCCAATTAATCCTCATTGCAGAACGGATAAAGGAAATACCAGTGATCATACACTCTAAATGTTATCTGAATCTAATCTGACAGTCATTGCTGATTGAACTTGGTACACCCTGAAGCTTAAGAAATAAGTCTTAGCAGGCATATAGATTTCTCCGTATTTCACTAATGGCTACTCCAAATGCTTTTGAAAATCAGCAAAAGTGAAACTGCAAATTTATATGTGGGATTAATTTTTATTGCATAGGCTATAATGAGTGTGAATATCTGAAAGCTGTTCATAGTTTTATAGAATTCACATCATCTTTACTTCAGAAAATTTGCCTACTTGCTTCTAGTAGTGTTCATGTGAAACTGATAACTCATTGAATGAAATGTTAGCAATTCAATTTTAGTAGATATTTAATGTTTTTATTTCTGCGTTTTAGTAAAGGAGGAATCTTGGTGATATTTCTAATCTTACACTTTCACATGGTTCTTGAATCATGTTAAATTATTAACAAATGTTTGCTGAACTTTATGGAATTATATACAAATATACACACAGTTACATATAATATTTCAGACAGTTGTAGTCATGGTTAAAAACAATTGTATACCTATCATTTTCATGTGTATATTCACATTATCATGAAATGTTCATAATCGTAAGCTTTATTATTCTCAAAGCTATGTTTCTAGATGGTTTTCCTATCCTATTATAAGCACAGTAGGATATTATACTTGTAGTATATGCTACAAGTATATTAGAGTATATGCTAAGATAGGTTACACTGAGCAATATACCAGATTCTTCATGCTTAATGCATCACAACTAAACTGGAATGATTTGTTACTAGAATTAGCTCAATGATATTTCCAGTCTTACAGGTATGAAATCTGCATATATATCACTTCCTGTTTTTACAGCTAAAAACCACACGTTGGGTAATTTATGAAGAATAAAGTTTTATTTAGCTCTTAGTGACTTTGCTGCAACAGTCTAAATTTCAGTTGTCATGGGAGGCAGCAGCATACTGGTACCTTTCCCAGGCAGGTATCACATGCTGCTGATGCTATACAGTTCTGGGGTCTCAAGTTCAGTCCACTCAATCTACTAGAAACTGTAGTGCAGGAGATGTTCTATACCTTTTAGCAGGTTTTTGTTAGGGACCACAAACTGTTCAATATATCCTTTAAAATCTCGGTGGAAATAACCATAAGTTCACAGCTCTTTCATTCTACACATCTACAGAAGTAGTTCCATGTGGACACCACAGAGGCCTGTCCCTTGTGCCTTCCCTAGTGGCTGTACAAACCACAACAGGATCCATTTGTGCTAAATCTGGGGAGTACATATATCTGGGAAGGAATATATCATGATAGTGAGAACATGGAATGTGCCACAAATCATTCCCCAAACCAATCTGCCCTCCCAGGCCTCTGGAGCTATGATAAGAGTGGTAACCAACAAGAACTTTGAAATTCCCTTGGCATCTTTCCCCCTTTGTTCTGATGCATAGTGCCCAGATTCCTTTATCCATTCTAATCTCTTTAGCTAGTTATCACTGGATCCTACCCCCTGGGTTCTCTCTCTTGAAAATGCTTTTTTTTGCTCTTTACATGATCAGGTTGTGAGTTTTCCAAGTTTTTCCTTTTTCTCTTTGCTCCTACATTTCACTGAAAGAAGCCAAACCACCCATGTAGCAGTTTGATTGCTGTACTGTTGTTTAGATATTTATTCTGCCAAATCATCTATCTTATCACTTTTAAATTATCCTACTTTCCATAGGATCCCGGGGCATGGACACACACATCCAAATTTTTTGAAGCTATATAATGTCAATAGCCTTTGCTTCAGTTTCTAATACTTGTTCTTCATTTCCAACTGGGCTATTATCAGAATCTTTATATTCTATATTTCTATCAGCATTATAATTATGACCACTCAAGTAACCTCAAAGAAGTTGCAGACTTCCCATAATTATCATGTCTTCTTTGGGAGCCTTCCACAAGATTCACTCTTAATGCTCTATTCTAACTCCTTCTGCAAATTCTTTCAACCTCTGGCTACTCCCCAGTTCCAAAGTTGCTTCTACATTTTCAGGTATTCGTTACTATCAATAGTCCCACATCTTCGTACCAATTTTCTGAATTGGTCTGCTGTCTATTGCTAAAAGTGAATACTAGTGACTAGGTAGTTTATAAAGGATAATATTTAATTCAGCTCATGTTTCTGGCGGCTGGACTGTCCAAGGTTAAAATTTTGTGTCTGGTGAGGGCTTTTTTCATGGTGGTTACTCTTTGCAGAGAGCTGAAGTAGCATAGGCCAATGCCATATAAAGGAGTACTCACAAGAGACACAGCCAAAGTAATAACAGGCCTACTCTCAGGATAATTCCTGAAGCCATTAATCTACAAACGGGTAGTGATGGCAGAATCCTTAAGACTTAATCACCTCTTAAAGACATTTCATGGTATATAAAAATATGTCAAAATAGGGACATATTCTTAATATGTAAGAATATGTTCTTATATATTATCATAATTTGGTTCCCATCTCTGTGTATAATTGATTGATAAGTCTTCTTACCTCTCAGTAACTTCACATATCCTCACCATAACAGGCTCTTTATTTAGTGATTTTATGTTGTGGGAATTGATAGAAATTCTTGACACTTCATACAGAAATCTTCAGACTCACATTACCTCTAATGGACCTTCTTGTCCCTAAATTTCTGTTCCAAGCTAAAAATACTGCCTTAAAATTCCTCATTAGTCTTTGGATTATTCCTGTGCCGTGTAATGTGAGTCTCCAGGAAATTCATCAAAGAACAGCTCCTGAAAGGCTAATAGTTAAAAACATACTTCAAGATTCTCACTATATTAAGAAATACTGAAATACTGGCACAGCCAGCATGGAAAGACCTTTCAAAATAGCTGAGGCATGCATTTGAAAGGCTACAGGCAGGAGTGAGTCCCATTTCTTGAGTAAGTACTCTTCTTTAGGAGTAAGAGCAAAAGCAAAGATAGACACATCATAACAAAGCCTCTCTTCAAAGCTTAAGGGTATCAAGGAAATCCACCAGTAATTCAATCATCTGTCAAAACAGACCATGACATATTTTAGAAGAAGAAAAACTTCAGAGAAACTATAGACTCTATAATAATATAAAATTTAAAAATTAGACATGTAAAATCATAGAAAAATCCATTAGTAATATAAAGGTAAGACTGTAAATAGCAACAGTTAAGATATGATACAATTATTAAAGTGAATAGGAAAGATTTTGAAATGATTTAATTAGTATTTTAAAGGAAACAGAGGAAAATATTGAAACCATGAGTAAAAAGAAGTATGAACAAAAGAATATTATTATCTAAACAAAGTAACCAAACATTCTCAAAGTGAAAAAGCCTACCTAAAATTAGGGACACTTTAGATGATTTAAACAGCAACCCAAACTGCCAAAGATAGGATTAGGAAAATTTAAGACAGTTCAATTTTAAAAAGATACATATAAACATAGAGGAAAACCATGAAAATAATAGAAAAAAAAACCCAATATACTTATTTAAAGTATCAAATTTTATAATATGTTTGTAAGTAAAGTCATAAGAAGATAGAAGAATGATGAGACAAACATAATATTGGAAGAAAATTTTACAAATCTGGTGAAAGATATTTGCCCACCAATTGAAGAAGCTCATCAAATCCCAAGAAAAGTAAATGCTAATCAAACTTCACCTAGATAAAATCACAAATGATTAGAGGACCAATTACTTGAAGGTAACCTGACTTTTCAACAGACATTATAAAGACCAAAAGATGATGAATATTTAAAGTGCTGAAAGTTTTTAAAAAATTAAGCATAGATTCTATAGTTAATAAAAAGTCTCCCAAATTTAAAGCAAAGTAAAGATATTATAAAAAGTAAAAACTTAGGCTTCATCACCAGTTGGATCAAAATATAATAAATGCTAAAGATAAAATCTTTTGACATAATTATGGTATCAGTTGGAATTAACATCTTTAGATGTTGGGTAAATTCAAAGGGTATTAACTATATAAATCACTGATAACAGAGATAATAAGAATAATGTCCTGTTTTAAAAATTATGCAGAATTAAAATATATATGACAAGTGCAAAAAATAAGCAGGAGGAGGCTAAATGTTGTTAAAATGTTATGAAGTTCTGTTCATTGTTTAAGATGTGAAAAAGTATTTTTTTTTCAAATAGACTGAAATATGTCAAATGTATATTTTACAATATCTATTGTAAACGACCAATACAGTAATGTTAAGAGTATAGCAAAAATCTAATAGAGGTAATTAAGTAACATAATGACACACATTATTAATATACAATGAGACAGAAAGAAAGACATAAACCAAGGCCACATAGACCAAAGAGAAAATCAGCGTGATTTCAAGTAGTAATTACTTATGGGTCTTTCTGGGGAGCTGGCAGAATTACATTTCTTGGAGGTATATTTTGGTCCACAGTTTTAAAAATATAAATAATACAAGATAATACTATTTAACATCATTGGATCCACATTCACACACAGCCACAACCAACTAGCGCTGAATAGGGAAAAACAACAAAAACAAAAACAAAAACAATTAAAAGGACATACATCTCAGGACAGCCCATTTTCCAACAGACTTGCTTCATATCAATATATTATCTGTCTTTTGTAATATGTTTTGTCATCTTTGCCTCAAGCCCTTTGCACCATGAAAGCCGAAAGCTTTTGTTTCTTCCTAAACATCTCATGAAACCAATAGCTAGTATATGGCCAGCAGCCAGTCCTGGATTTGCTTTGTTCCTCATTTGAAGCCCTGACTTCACTGACTATTGACATTATAGAGCAGCAACTATATTATGTTCTGGTACTAAACAAGGAATAAAATGCCCAGAGGCCATTGTTCTAAATAGACTTTTTTTATTTTTCAGAGACCTACAATCTTCACCCAATCCTGATGATGGCCTGATAGAATTATATACAAAAATTACTGTAATGCTTCACTAGCACATCATCATCTTCAAAGGTTTTGTTCATCAGTAGTATTATGATATGTTTGGGGGAGCTATTTTTAGCTTAAAATTTTAAGCTAAAATATTTAGCTTAAAACATTCTGTCTGTTATAAGAGTTGTATGTGTTTGATACCAGTGAATCATATTTTGGTCAAAGGATAAGTAGTTGAGGATTATTGCTTTGCTTTCATTAATGAAAAAGAAAAAAATCATATTATCTTTCAAGAATGATTTAAAGACATAAAAATTAGAATCTTTTGGCAAGCAATTGGGCCTTCAATGTATGTTTGGTGAAGGAATGACACAAAGATTATCCTACAGAGGGATAAAACAGTTAAACATAAGAATGAAAAAAGAATTTGAAACAGAGAAAAGTAACTGAATTTGCTATAACAAACAGATAATTTTTACTATAAATGAATTGGATAATGAATTACTTAAGGCCACATGCGTGTACTTGGGCAACAACAACACTGGTTTACTAGTTTAATCATGAAATCATAAATGTCTATAATTAAGCATTTGTCAAAAGGGTACCTGAGACATTTGTGCAGAGAGAAAAGGGAAAAACTCAGTGACTAGTAGAATATAAAATAAAAGAGATCAAAAGTAAGTGAGTTCGATAATATCTTGATTTCACCTTGAATTCTGACAATGGAGCAAAAGTACAAGAGGAATCAATCAATTATATTGTATGAAGGCAAAGGCAAATGAAAAGCCAAAGGAATGTTCACAGAGGTTTAGACTCTGAGCAGATGAGAATGAATACAGAGCTACAGTAGCTGTACTAAAGCTTGCTTACCCTCTCCTTCCATTATTCTGGGCTTCATTTATTCAGGTACACCATTAAGAAAAGTAGCTCCCATAAAAGTTATGTAGAGATGTTCTTAATATTTATCTTAAATATGTTGATGTGTATCAAATTTTGTGGTGATTTGCAAATAAATTTGCTTATAAATAAATAAATGAATAAATAAATAAACTGGCTTCCATGGTGCAAAGGGCTGTGTCTTTGTACTGCCTCAATTTCCAGGAAGGCTCTGCAACAGTTAGATAAGAGAGTATATGAACATGAGGAAGAGGAGCAGTGGGCTCAGCTGTAATTAATTTCCCCAAGCTCATTTCAGACTCTCTTAAGCAAAATTTAGGCCCCAGTTATACAGAGATGTGGATTCAATCACACACAACACCCCCTGATTCAGTGACGCAGCTCATTAGCAGTAATAGACATTCCCAGGCTTGCTAAGCACCTAATTTGCTATGAGAAAATGATTTTAAGCAAAGAGGAAAATGAACAAGCATAAAATCATAACTTCTAAGATAATTAAAAAATGCAAGAAAAATATGATTATACATCCAGATACTTCAATTATATAATGTACTATATATTTCATTATATATAGATGCATCCCCACCTTCTATCAAATTCAAGGTGTCAAACATTTTATTATTTACTACAACCCATGTAGTGCTAGTGTTTTGGGGACCACAAGAATAAGAATAAACTGGGTCCTCTAGAATTTTTATGTTAAAAGACTGACAGATGTGAAAGAGTAGTACTTGATATATGACAAAATATAATTTCATGTTGGGGTGAATAGTACAGATTAAATGCTGTCAGACTTCAAAGAAAAGAAAGATTAACATGAGAGAACATTCAAGAAAGATTTAGTTGAAGAGGAGGAACCTGGTAGCATTCAATTATGGATAAAATTTTATAATAGAAGGCTTTCTTAGCTGAATGCATATAATCAGAAGAAAAATGCTTGTCAAAAGTCCTCTTTTGGGCTGGGGTTGTGGCTCAATGGTAGAGCATTTTCCTCACATGAGTGAAGCACTGGGTTTGATCCTCAGCACCAAAATAAATAAATAAATAAATAAATAAGCAAACAAAATAAAGTTAAACCAAATTCCTCTTCAGCAAATTTTTATGTTCATGTCAATAAAGCACCAGTTTCTAATGTTCGTGGAAGACAAGAAAACATGTATTCTACTGCTGACTGTAAGGTTAGGCACTTTCATAGTTGTTTCTCTCTGAATAAGGGGTTCTGGTTACCCACTTGATGCTAATGACACATTTCTGTGCATTCCATTTTGGTTCTAAAGATGCTATTTTGGTTGCAAGTTCAAAAGGATGAGTAATAAGAGAAAGTATGTACATGAAACCTACATGATATAATATCATTGGATATAGTTTTAGTTAGCTTTTTTGTTGCTGCAAGAAAAAGACCTGACAAGAACAATTTTAGAGGAGGAAAAGTTTATTGGCATTCACATTTTAGAGGTTCATAGACAGCCAACTCCATTGATCTGTTCCTGAGGTGAGACTGAACATCATGGTACAAGGTTATGGTGGAGGAAAGAAGCTCAGAACATGACAATCAGGAAGGGGAGAGAGAGAGAGAGAGAGAGAGAGAGAGAGAGAGCTCTAGTCACCAGGGACATAATATGTATCTCAAAGGTATGTCCCTATTTGCATACCTCCTAGTTACATACTGCTTTCCTGTAGTTTTCACTCAATCCATTCAATTGGACAATGCACTGATTAGGTCAAGGATCTCATAACTCAATCGTTTCACCTCTAAACTTTCTTGTATTGTCTAATATATGAGCTTTGGGATGACATCTCGTATCTAAACCATAACAGAGTTTTTATAAATGTTCTATACAAAATGTTCTCTTTTGTTATCTCTGCTTGTGTCAAACCTTTGAAGAGAAGTAGTATGAATATTCACAACCTATACAGTGGTAAAAGAAGATAGAAGTCCAAATTTTTAACTGTTATTAAAAGATCAGAATGTTTTGGCCCAATTTATTACAAGATCTCACTACAAATTTTATTTTCCCTCTGATTCATTGTACACTCAAATGACATGAGTCTTCAGTTTCCTTTCACAGAGCAAGATAATAATAGCAATAATCTTGAGATACACATATTGTCACTTTCTCTCTCTTTATACTGATTGTATCAAAAGAAGGTGATGATAAGGAGACCTATAAAAAGGTATGTTACAGTTGTTTGTTTGGTAGGAAAGAAAAGCATTTCAGAGCTTAACACTATTTTTAAATGTGCAAAACACAAATCAGGATGATATTCAAATGTTTTACATATACTAGTGAAAAATAGTCAATAGTAAATATTAAGTATGAAAATATAACAAAATATGACAAAAAATTAAAACTATGTGGGTAGTTATTTTTACAACTATTGATTGTTCAATCTGTGAAAAATTGCCCTTGTAAGAAAGATAATGTTCTAAGTATGGCCTTTAGAAATATCTTATAGAAAGATAATAAATGGACTTTATAAGTGGGCTAGAGTCAAGATCAGATATTAAATTTCTGGATATGTACAAGTAATTAAAGAAGGATGCTTTGATATAAAGAAGTATAGGATGAGATCTTTGTAAAATCATGATATTTAGCATGCCTGGTAACTCCTAGAACTTATAACTTCTTGGAAGTGTCTGAATGTTTACTACGTACCAGATAATGAATGTCTGAGATTTAACTGCATGAAGTATAACAAAGAACTTCATACAGCACATCAGAATTATTGGAACTGACACACAAAGGCAGATGTGACTCCCACAAAGGATGTGAGAAACCAAAGCCCCAAGAAGAATGTAAAAAACAGCCTTTAAAATATTGCACCTCTCAGAAAAAAAAAACTCCATTTGCAACTCTCATCACTACATATTTATATATCTGTATTTTTCTACTGCATTATATTTTAATGTATCATTCTTTCATAAAATGCTTATCATAAATGTTATATATTTGAAATATGTAACAGTGCATCTTCATATCAGCAAGATGTGTTTATAATTAAAATTTATTTTAAAATTACAGAGAGAGAAAGAGTAAATGAAATCTTGGTCAGATTCCATACGTGTTCACTCTTACATGTTAAAAATTTAAGCTTAGTTAATTATTTAGTCATTCAACAGATATTTAGTAAGAATCTAGAATAAGCATGATATATTTCATCAGTCAAAATCAGTATAATATGAATATAATACAGCATAATATCAACTTTTAACTTCAATCAAATTTTCAGATGTTTCCCTCCTTTGGATAATACCTGTGCTTAAATTAGCACCTTAGTTGTATATATTAGTATCTAAGCAAGATTTGGGCCTCTATGATCCCTTCTGCTTGTGTTACTCTGTTACTCCAGGTTGTGTAATGTTTATTAACAAAGGGGACTTTGCAGATGGAATTTAGGAGTTGACTTTAAAAAGGAGAAATTTTCCTGAATGATTAAAGTGGGCACAGTATAATCACATAGGCCCTTACAAATGGAAAATAAGGCAGTCAGGTCAATTAGAGAGATGTTTGTGAGAAGGATTCAGGGGAAAGAAGTCAAGAACAAAGAAAGGTGGGTAACCTCTACAGAACTCTGACAAAGACCATCAGCTGACCATAAGCAAAAAAAAAAAAAATGGGCTCCTTTGTCTTACTACCTCAAGGAACTGAATACTACTAACAATGTTAAGGTGCAAAGAAATGGAAATAGATTGAACTGAAAAAAAGCAAAGCCCTAGCAATTCCTGAACTCCAGGCTTATGAAGAGACTCAGCCAAGCATTACAAACACTTTGATATTTATCAGTCTATTCCTTCATTTATGTACATTGATGTGTGAATAATTAGAGGAACATTGATTTTCATAAGGATCTCTGAGAAGAAAACTTCTTAATAATTTTTTCTATCCTATGCAGGAAATCTAAAAAAGAAAAAATTCAAAACTGATTTTTAAATTTTATCCTTGGCTTTCACATATAAAAAAAATGGGAATAAAAGTTATTTTGTTAGACTACAAGTCCTCCTCAATATGAATTATTTTCACTAATATTACACATACCTTTAAATGACACTTAAGATTTTGGACTGAGTCTTAAAAAAGAGGACAGTAGAGGCTTCCACAATAAGAATATTAGGAATGATTAACATGGGATTAGTGTGTGTTGGTGCATCTGGATTGTCAATTTGATTGGATTAATATATGCTTAAAAATTAAGAGACTTCTAGGTATTTCAATGAGATTGTTTCCAGAAGTGATTGACATGGTGAACAACAAACTGGAGATTGGGGGAGACCAACCTGAATGTGGGAGACAACATCCAATAGACTGCAGGTCTAGAGGTAGAGAATGTGGAAGAAAGAAGAGTCACACAGAGCAGGCCTGATTTTTCTTGAGCAGTGCTTCAATTATTACTGTAATCCCCTTAAGATATTGGGCTCTAGCGCCTTCACTCCTCCAAAGTGGATTCTGGCCAATGATTCACCAGGGAGTTTCCAAGGCCTTTAATTCTGGACTTGGCTCACATTAAATTGGACTGGTTCTTCTTCTGAGGCTCCAGCTTCTTGGACTGAGCAATTACTAGGTCTCCCAGCTCTCCAGCCTGTAGCCCATAGGCAGACATATCATTTTCTGATCCTGTAAACCAATCTAATAAATTCCTTTTATATAATCATAATATGTATACACACACACACACACACACACACATATATATATATATATATATATATATATATATATATACCCACATATATTCCCTGTTCCTGTAGTGAACCCTGACTAATACAATGAGGGTGATGATGGTGACAATAATTCTTGAGTACTTGCTTGACTCAAGATATAGTTTGAATGACTTTCCAGTGTTACTTCTCTCTTCCCAACTGGGGCCCTGAGAGATATTGATATTGTATCAAATTTACATATGGGAAACTATGATCCAAATAGGTGAAGTGATTTTTCCCATATTGCACAGCAGTTGAGCTTCTTAAGTGAACCAAATTACTTGAGGAATGTGTTAGTCTGTTTAAGCTGCTAAAATACCATGGAGTGGGTATCATAGAAATGACAGAAATTTATTTCTCATGGTTCTGAAGGCTGAGCAGTCCAAACTTAGATGTTGACAGATTTGGTGTCTAGTGAGAGCCTGCTTCTTTATAGCAATCTTCTCACTCTAACCACATGTAACAGAAAAGGTAAAGGAGATATCTCAGGAACTAATGATTTTCAAAACTCCATTTTCTATGACCATCACCTTGGGAGCTTTCAATTTCAACATGAGTTTGGGGAGAAAACAGAAAGTTAGACCACATCAAAGGCAAAGCTTTTAGTCTGTATTAGATGGATTTTCAATGGTACATGTCATCTGAATAATTTTAGTAAAAGTAATCGTATGAAGCAGTAATGTTAGGGAAAAAGGTATGTAAAAATATAAAATGTAAAGGAATTATATGACATTGACTATGAAATCATAAATGTCATGCACATATAATTTCATATATGGTGTGTGATAAAAGGAAACTAATCAGATGAGGAAAGAAAAGTCAGCCTTTATGCTCTATTTGCAATAACAGTTTAATTTAATGTATTGTTTTCATTGTGCACATTATGTCTTTCCCTATTCAAAATTCTTGTGCTTGATATTATATGATTTTTATAAAATTGTTGGGTGGTTCAAAAAGACAAGATAAAATCTGACATAGGGATTTAGCACTAAATCACTCCTTAGACCCTGTTCCTTCCATAAAGAATGTCAGAGTATTTATTTCAATCATGAAATATTTTCTGATGACATATTTTAAAAGTGATTTATTTTGAAAGCTTCCTTCTCTGAGTTATCAGGTCAAAATTTAAACAAATTAGGATATATATATATATATATATATATATATATATATATATATATATTGCTATCTCTGAAACACTTTAGTGTTATCCATATATTTTAAGAATATAAGATTAAATTTTATTGAGAAAACACAATTAAAATCATAAATAACTGACACTTGTACCTTAAATATAACTAAATTTTAGTAAAGTTGACCTTATTCAATTGAGGGGAGGGAAAAGTGAATATAGACTCATCTCAGTCTCACCAACATCTCAAATTAGGGGAATGAAACAAAAGACACAGTTGGAGTGAAATTAATAAATCAGCATAATTTTGTTCTAAGAACCCAGTTTATGTCTATGAAAGAGGAAAGAAAATGGCAAGGTGACTGTGAATCTACACACCATGGGCATACTTCAAGGACTCCAGGCTACTCTACATCTGCTAAAAACAAAAGGGGTCATTAGGTGGACAGTATTATTCAGTGAAAAAGGGATGCCTTATCAAAATTAGTTATCAATGTATCAGGATTTTCGACTGCTGAAGCTGGACAGAACAGATGACAAAAATGACCTCTTTTGTTGTTGTTAGGGATAAATCACCTAGTCAATTAAATTTAAATTAGGTGTCTGTCAACTGGAAGAGAACAAAGCAAAAGATGTGCTTATTTGAGAATAGGAATGGCAGTTTAGACACATGTCCAAGAGGGGAGGAGGGACAGGCATCAAGCAGAGAGAGACTAATAATAAGTCACTTATTCTGAAACCTTTTGCATTTACTAATAGGGGTCACAGATAGAAGATTAAAGTATAGATTTATTTTGTGACTATCAGCAGACCCTCCCATGATAGGCAAACTCCAGATAGTCACGGAGTTGCTTAGTCATGCACACTCATCCTGTTCACTTTTCAAAATAATAGAGAGACAAGATGGAGTCTGGATATAACATACCCAAACAAAGGTCACACACAGGGCATTAAATGTCTGATAAGACTTTTCAAAACTTCGTAAACGATAACTGACATTTTGGGAGTTAATTAAATCCAATCCAGAAATAACTGTAATGAAAGACCTTGGTTTTCCTCTCTTCAGTGACCCAAAATTGAACATAACATGAAAAAATTAGCAGTCAGGGGACATAGAATGTGAACTGAATATTTTAATACATGTAAAAATTTGAATATTTGATCCAATACTTTGTATTGGTAACTTACTGAGTTCTAAGTTTGTTTTATGTGAAACTAAAATCCTTTGAAAGACAGCTAATGAAAATGAAAAACATTTATAAATGCATTTGGAACATTCTAAAGGAGATACAAAACAGAGTTTTCAGCTAAAATGTGAAAATCAAAGTGCAGTATTTCATTTATGTACTAGTGCTTAAAGAACTTAAGACACTGTGGTCAAATTATGGACCAGGCAAAATTATTACACTTAAGAAATTTTGCCATGTTTAAAAATCTCTAATGATTCCTGATATTGAATTGATTATGCAGGCTGATATTTTTAATTGGAGATTTACATTCTGTATATTCAATATTTAGATAAATACATAGGTTAATTTAAGGCCTTTCATAAATTGAATACCAATCCTAAAACTAATGGTCATAAAAAGTAAATAATAATATGATATACCTATTAGTAGTTAAAAGAGATTACTAAGAATTCAGAAGTCTAATTTTTCCCTCTGCTCTTTTGTATGTTATAGTTTTCTATTACCTATACAAAATGTTTATTTAAACTTTTAAGCCTGTTATATTTTTGAAACTTTTAAGATCTGTTCATTTGATGGATTAATAATTTGAATGGGTTACTGGGTGGTAACTGTGGGCAGGTGGAACATGGATGGAGGAAGATCATGGTGGACAAGCACTTGGAAATCTCTCCCCCATCTCCCTTCTTGCCCCCTCCCCCTCTCCATGCTTCCTGGCTGTCAAGAGTCAAACCACTATCCCTCATAAGGGGTATCTAAAAATTAGACTCCTGAATTCTAAGTATTGGAGATCATGCTTTCAAAACATGCTTTTGGGGAGATATTTCTAGATCCAAACACTAACACTGGTAGATCATGTCCAAAGTCATTGTTCTTTATATGTTTTTAATCATATTCTTTGTTGTTTTACCATATATTTCCTTATCTATTCCCCTCAGGTTTCCAGGGTTAGCATATCATTTTCTCAGTTCATGGCATCTGATCATCTTTGATAAAAGTGCCATCTCCTATTATTTAATAATTTCCCTCTTCATTCTCTGTTTATTCCATTCCACCTGATGGCTTTCATTCTAATGTGCTTAATATATGGCATTTGACCTGAACATGCCCTTGAAAAGTATGTGGTGCTGCTTTGAATAATGTTTTTTAACTAATTTAATTGTTATTGTGCTATGAATGTCATCCTGAATTACACATTTTATCTCTCATCATATACTTCTTAAGATCCATGCATGTTAATACATCATTTCAAATTAAAATCAGTGTCACTCAAATTAAATTTCTAATTTTTATTGTTGCTTGTCAAAAAGTAATTTTTCTCTCACATTTTCTAAAGTATAGCTGTGAACACTAAAAAAGTTATGTTTGTCCATTTATATTATATCCATATAATTTACCTACTTGATGCTTATTTTCTGTTTTCCTCTACAGTATTATCCCAATAGGGGATTCTTTAGTGCTTTGTTAAATATCTACAACACTTCTTGTAGCTCAATATTTATTTAATTAAGTTTCTGGTGCATGGGATATAATAGTAAAAAAAAAGAGAGAAAAAAGTGCTATTTATAATTTCAACTGCACATCCTAGGAGAACACAGTGTAGAGCTGAAGCAGGCATTGACCTTAGGATGCTCTCACTATAAGAGAGAAAGTATGGTGAAGTAAACTAGTGCATGGTTAATCAATCCCAACCCAGTTCTCCAGAAATATTCCTGTGAAATATGATAGATAAATGGAAAACTTGACAGTTATCCAAGAGTAATTCAGATAATAAAGAATGGAGAGGGCAACAAAGGGTGTTGCAGAAGGCAAGAACACTACATGCAAAAGCCTGGATTCAAGAGTCTGTGTGGTGTGACCAGAGAACATTTCAGAGAGCACATTTCTGGTTTCACACAAATACCTCATGTATTCTAATTTTGATTTTTTTGTGTGTCTTTGTTTTGAATTGGCTTTTCTTTTTGACTCAATATTACTTTTTCTTAAATACAAGTTTCTTTTAATATGTATAGCTACCATATTTCTTCTACTTTTTTGTCTTCTAAATGAGGTCTAGACAGTATTGCTATTAACATGCTGAAGACATTAATTTAATTCATTTTGTTCCCATCACAGTAACATTAATTTTCAGAATTTATTCTCTTATATGAGAAACAATAAATCTATTTGAAATACTTGATCCCTGTATAAAACTCTAATATTTATCAGGCACCACTACAGTGTGGATATAATGATCCAATAAAGAACTATTAGCTGTAGCACTCCCAAGAGTACTTCAAAACACTGAAGGATAGGCTAAATATTCACAATAGAAACATAGGAATTTACTAATTTTGTATCACCATATAAGCTTCGACCAATTTAGCCAGTCTTCATGAAGGACATATTATGTTTTGGGTAATTATATATCCTAGAGTATATATATATACATATATGGATTTATGAATTTTTTTTAAAGTACAATTAATGGGGAAAGGGATTGTTGGTAAACACTTGTAAATATAATTTTTAATTACTTAGAAATTCTCTGCCTCAATTTCTTGGGGTGATATTGAACTTTTCCTCTATCTAGTTAGACTCGGGTATCCAAGAATGGACATATTGTGATCTTCTCACTTTATGTAAACAATCCATCCCCCTTCATAAATCCATTGGATAATAAAATTGTTTTGGCATTTCATACCCTTTGATTATTATTTGTACATCCCGAGTTTGTTGAAATTCTGCATAAATTCTATATTAATTTGATTGAATTTGAAAGGAAAGGTAGATCATGGTTAATCAAGCCTCACCTTCAGCCACCATAACCTAGGAGATTACCAAAATTTCACAAGCAGCAAAAAGTCAGAACCAGGTACAATGGTACCCAAATCATAAAACACGACATTGTGCTTTTTGTTAAACATTAGATTTGTGAATGAATGAGGTCAAGGGGAAAATGAATATGATTGAAAAGGGGGTTTGTTTTACTTAGGGAATGGGTAGAAACAAAGTAAGTCTGGATATTTCCCTACTTCCTGAAAAAATGGAAGAATTTTATGAAGAAAAATTATCTTCACCTTATTAGTCTTAATGGTATCTGGGATTTGTATTAATCATGTATGATGAAGCACCTGAACAGGGAAATATTGGTCATGAAAGAAAAAGTTAATTATATTCATAAATCCCTAGAAACAGGAGGGACCTCATGCTACACATCAATGCATACGGTTGAAGTAACAGTGAAAGAAAGAGAGAGTGAGGACAAAATGTGGGCAGCAGTGAACAATGTGTAGGAACAGAAGTAGGTAGGAAGATATCAGGCCTCCTAAGTAGGCTCAGGTTTGGCAAATCTGAAATTTCCATCTACTTAAGTGAAACATTTTTCTCAGCATTTACATTTATATAAAAACAGTAATAAAATTGAAAAGTAGTGTATTTATTAATAGGTCTTATTCATTAATCAATATGAGTTAATTTGAAAAATAATGAAATGGTATTTTCTGTGTACTTCCAAGCATTTCAAATAAAATTTTCTTAGTCAAGATGGTGGATTACCAGGAATGGCTTTTCTAACAGCTCCATGACTCAGGACTCAAACACTGAGAAAATTACTTCTCTGGGAGGTGATTGGAAAAAAAAATAACACTCCACTAATACATAATATTGGACAGAGATCCTTGAGGACTGAAAAATTTGGGGTACATCAGACAAAGCTGATGTACCTTGAATTGAGCTGAACTCTAGGTAGGAGCAGGGAAAATACACAAGGTCAGAAGAGATCTGTAAGTGCTGGGAAAATCTTGGCTTGGGGAACCCCAGGATTGGAGGGGCAGCCCTCTCTGCACTGACCCAGAGGCTATTTGGTCCAATAAATTGTTACATGGAAGTCACAGTCTGCAAGCCCTGTTCAGGCAGTTCAAGCTGGAAACACTTTAATACGTCCACGAGACAATTTCTTCTCTGCAGCTCATGAAATATTCTCTAAAATAGAAAATATTTGTGCTACAAGCAATTCTTGGCAAATACAAGAAAATAAAGATAATAACTTGCATTCTATCAGGTCATATGTAATGAAACTAGAAATCAATGATGAAATAAAAAATAGAAGCTACTCTAACACCTGGAGTCTAAATAACACACTATTGAATGACCAATGGATAGCAGAAGAAATCAAGTATGAAATAAAAAAAATGCATAGAGGTAAATGAGAATAGTGATGCAAAATATCAAAATCTCTGGGACTCTCTGAAGGCAGTTCTAAGAGGAAAGTTCATTGCATTGAGTTCATTCATGAAGAGAATAGAAAATCGCCAAATATATAACCTGATTTTACATCTCAAATCCCTAGAAAAAGAACAAATCAACACCAAAAGCAGAAGATAAGAAGTAATTAAAATCAGAGCAGACATTAATAAAATTGAATTAAAATATTCAAAAATAAACAAAAAAATTGGTTCTAGAAAAAATAAACAAAATTGATATAAACTTAGCCAAGCTAACAAAGAAAAACAGAGAAAATTTCAAATTACCAAAATTTGTGATGAAAAAGGAAATATCACCACAAACATCACTGAAATAAGAAGATAATCGAGGCTACTTAGAAAATCTGTACTCCAATTAAAAAGAAAATATTGAAGACATTGAAAAATTTCTAGAAACATATGACATACACAAATTGAGGCAAAAGGTCATATACAATTTAAATAGATTAATTTCAAGCAGTGAAATTGAAGATGCCATCAGAAGACTACCAACAAAGAAAAGCCCAGAAGCACATGGATTCTCAGCCAAGTTCTATCAGACCTTCAATTAAGAATTTACAACAATACTCCAAAATATTCCAAGAAATAGAAAAGGAAAGAAACTTTCCAAACTCATTCTATGAAGCTAATATCACCCTGATACCAAAACCAAAGACACATCAAGGAAATAAAACTTCAGACCAATATCTCTGTTGAATACAGATGCAAAAATTCTGAATAAAAACTGGCAAATCACATACAAAAATATATTATAAAGATAGTCCACAATGATCAAGTGGGTTTCTTTCCAGGAATGCAAGGTTGGTTCACCATATGGAAATCAATAAATGTAATTCACCACATCAATAGACTTAAAGACAAAAATCACATGATTATCTCAATAGATGCAGAAAAATCATTTGACAAATTTCAGCTTCCATTCATGCTCAAAACACTGAAAAAACTAGAAAGAGTAGGCATATACCCCAACATTATAAAAGCTATAAATGCTAAATCCAAGGCCAACAACATTCTAATGGGTACAAATTGAAAGCATTCCCTCTAAAAACTGGAACAAGACAGGGATGTCCCCTTTTACTAATCCTATTAAACATAGTCCTTGAACACTATCCAGAGCAATTAGACAAAATTAAGAAATTAAAGGAATACAAATAGGAAAAGAGATCAAACTATCCGAGTAGAAGTCTCCCTCACAATAAAAAAATAAATAAATAAATAAAAACTCTACCAGAAAGCTTCTCAAACTCATAAACTAATTCACCAAAGTTGCAGCACTAAAATCAACATCCACAAATTTATTGCATTCCTATACACCAATGATGAATCAGCTGAAAGAGAAACCAGGAAAACTATCCCATTCACAATAGTCTCAAAAAAAAAAAACATAAAATATTTGGGAATCAATCTAACAAAAGAGACAAAAGACATCTACAATGAAAACAACAGAACACTAAAGGAAGACATTGGAGAGGACCTCAGAAAATAGAAAGACCTCCCATGATCTTGGATAGACAGAATTAGTATTGTCAAAATGGCCATACTACCAAAAGCACTATACAGATTTAATGCAATTCCTATTAACATTCCAATGACATTCTTTACAGAAATAGAAAAAGCAGTAATTAAATTCATTTGGAAAAATAAAAGGCCCTGAATAGCAAAAGCAATCTTCAATGAGAGAAGTGAAACAGTTGTCATCACAATAGATCAGACCCTTAAATGATACTACAGAACTATAGTAACAAAAACAGCATGATATTGGCACCAAAACAGACATGAAGACTAATGAAACAGAACAGATGACACAGAGACAAACCCACATAAATACAGTTATCTCATACTAGATAAAGGCACCATAAACATACATTGGAGAAGTGATAGCCTCTTCAACAAATGGTGCTGGGAAAACTGGAAATCCATATGTAGTAGAATGAAATTGAACTACTATCTCTCACCCTGCACAAAATTCAAACTGGATTAATGACCTAGGCATTAGGCAAGTTACCCTGAACTCTAGAAAAAAACGTAGGCTCAACCGTTCATCATGTCCATTTAGGAATTGGCTTCCTCAATAAGACTCCTAAAGCACAAGAAGTAAAATCAAGAATCAACAAATGGGATGGAATCAAACTAAACAGCTTCTTCACAGCAAAGGATACAATGAAGAACATGAAGAGAGAGCCTGTGTTATGGAAGAAAATCTTTGCCACCTGCACCTCAGACAGAGCATTAATCTCCAGGATATAAAAAGAACTCAGAGAACAACAACAATAAGATCCAATAAATAAATGGGCAAAGGAACTGAACAGACACATCACAGAAGAAATATAAATGGTCAACAAATATAAGAAAAAAGTTCAATATTACTAGCAATTAGAGAAATGAAAATTAATACTACACTGAGATTCTATCTCACTCCAGTCAAAACGGCAATTATCAAGAATACAAGTAACAATAAGTGTTGGTGAGGATGTGAGGGAAATGGTACACTCATACATTGCTGGTGGGATTGCAAATTCATACAATCACTATGGAAATCAGTATAGAGATTCCTCAGAAAACTTGCAATGAAACCATCACTTGACTGAGTTATCCTATTTCTTGGTCTATACCAACAGGACTTAAAATCAGCATGCTACGTGCTGAGGTTGTGGCTCAGTTTGTAAAACATTTGCCTTGCATGTGTGAGGCACTGGGATCAATCCTCAGCAACACAAAAACAAATAAATAAAATAAAGGAATTGTGTTTGTCAAAACTAAAAAAAATATTTAAAACAAATCAGCATACTACAGTGATGCAGCCACATCAATGTTTATAGAAGCTCAATTCACAGTAGCCCAGCTATAGAACCAAACTATGTGTCCTTAAACTGATGAATGGATAAACAAAATGTGGCATATATACACAATTGATTATTACTCAGCCATGAAAAAGAATGAAATTATGGCATTTCCAGTAAATGGATGGAACTGGAGAATGAAATAAGCTAGTCCCCCCCAAAACAAAGGCTTAATGTTTCTCTGATATGTGGATGCTAACACACAACAAGGGAAGGTGGGAAGCAGCAAAGTAGAAGTTTATTAGATTAGACAAAGGGGAATGAAGGACGGGGAAGGGTGATAAGAAGGAGAGTTAGAATTAATTAGACATAGCTTTTCCTAGCCTATGAATATACAACCAGGGTTACTCTGCATCATATACAACCACAATAATAGGATTCTAATTAGAATAAGTTATACTTCATGTATGTATAGTATGCCAAAATGCATTCTATTGTCATGTATATCCAAAAAGAACAAATAAAATTTTAAACTTTTTAAAAATTATTCTTTAATACAAGTAACATATAAAACCTATGAATTAATTTTAATACAAATACTAATGGTAAATCAATCTGGAAGAAAGATCTAAAATTTCTCATCACATGATATTCAAAAATACATACATTTTATGAACACATTTTTGTTTCAGAAAAGTATAATGGTGAAATCAGTAAAAGACTTTAAAGCAGAAATTCAGGATGATGGTTTAGAGGAAGGCTGCATTCATAGTTTCTCCAGGGCTTGGGATTTAAGCAGCAGTACTGGTTCTCAGTGAGTGAATGAAAGAGGTATTTCACTAAAATTTAATGTTGGATAGTCATTTGTCAGAGACTGAAAAATTGGTACATTAACAAAGAAGAAAGAGTACTTTGAAGCTGAGCTGGTTATGGCAGCAGAAACTGCGGTGGTGCTGGTTCAATACAGATGGAGAGAGAAAACTGAATGAAACAGATTTGGTAAGAAAGAAACCTGAAACCAGAAAAGAGATCTGAATTGAGACAATCCAGAGGCTGCAGTGCAAATTGGTGGTTGAGCAGTGCTCTTTTTTTCCAAATTGGCCATAAAAGCTGAGGAAAGAGGCATCTGGAAATTGCCACGTGGAAGTTGCTGCTGAGGAGCCTGGAGATCAGAGGAAATACTGCCATGCTGTCCCAGGAACCACCCGTCAGGTGGCCTGTTGTGTACCTAGCAGAATAGGAGTGAAACAGGTACAGAGAAGATGGTACACAGAGGGATTCAAGTCACAAAAGTGAGGGGAGCCTAACTTCTCCTTTGAGTCTGGTAGCTCTCCTGACCAGCTGAAGCACACTGGGAATCTGAAGAGTCTGGTGAGAACATTCTCAGGAACTAAGTCTGGAAAGACTGCGTTCCCCAGCAACAGACTCTGTGGATGATTTGCTCCCCTGACCCATGAATAGAATTTTTGGGAGGCTCCCCTGACAGAGTTCAGCAATTGGCAGGTCCTAAGGGCAGGTCAGTCTAATCTTTTCAAAGCATACACGATCCAATGAAGCCCCTGAGGCCTGATTAAGACCTAAGCCCCATGCATCCAGGCTCATACAACTCGACAGCAGCTCCACCCTGTGAGTGCCCCAATCTGGTCTGTACAGACAAAACTCCACTGACAGTACATTCCACTCCATCCTGCCTCATAGTTGTGAGAAGGGAAGCTAAGAATTATTTCAACCAGCTTCAGGTTTAGGCCACTCCAACTGTCAACTTAGAGAGCAACACAAAAGAGAGTGGTAACAACGCCCAGCTCTTGCTCTTGTGTTCAGTACATGGCTCAAGAAGAAATGGGAAGAAAGACAGTTGGGCATAGACAGCAGCCGGATGAGGAGCCTGGAGATCAGAGGAAATACTGCCATGCTGTCCCAGGAACCACCCGTCAGGTGGCCTGTGGTGTACCTAGCAAAATAATTCTAATCAATTATTTTGATCACCTCAGTTAAGATGAGTCTATCATATTTCATTAACAATACTTTCCATTTTATTTTTTTGCTCTGTGTGTGTGAGAGAGTTCTTGCTGTGTTGATTGTTTCAGAGACGTAAACACAAATATATGTGTGTGTATGTGTGTGTATATATACACACATACACACACACATATATATATACACACATACACACACACATATATATATACACACATACATATATATATATATATATATATATATATATATATATGTTTTCTCCCATTTTTAGGATTTTTAAATGTAGTTATTTTTTCTTGACTTGTCTTTTGAGGGGTCTGTATAATTTGGTTATGTTTCATGTTGTCTTCATTTGTTTGTTTCTCTTTCTCTTTCCCCCTCACCCCCATCATCCAAATTCTATTGTTCTCTCATTCTCTCTCCTTTCACTTTTTCCCCTATTTTTCTCTTTTCTTCCTTATACCCCTCACTTGCTACATCTCCTCTGCATTCTTTCTGTTCACTTTTTGAAATTTTAAACTCTGTTTTCTTCCTACCTAGCACACTTTCTTTTCTCTTAAGTGATGGCATTTTAACCATTTTTACCAGAACTAGTTGGTTCATATAATACCCACCTCTACCATTAATACTGAATATTGGATCTGAAAGGCTAAAAAAAAACCCAAGATAGCGAGGCCTGGGAGAAAGAAATAGAAAAGAAAGACATACAATTATGGATTTCTTCTCTCCCAAGATAAATCCTTTCCAGATGCTGGCCACAGGCAGGGAGAAAGTGTCTCATCAAACCTAGTCTAATAGTCTCTAAGAAACACTAATCTCTTCTAAGACAACTGCTCTCCAGGTGCTGGCCACTGATCTGCAGCCCAAGGACACAAATTACTGAGTGCCCATACTAACTCGCTCACTAAATCACCCACAATCTATATAAGCCCAGTCCCCTCCTTTGTTCAGTGGCTCATTTTCCACCAAGAAAGTGAGTCCATTTCCATAGGTGTAGTCCTATTCCTGAGTGCCTGTGGCACAGTCTCTTTGTTCTGACACTGATGAAATTATTATTGCAGTGGATGGCATATTTCACACCTTGTTTTCTTTAAAGCCTGATCTAGTTCATGGCTATTGTTTTTATTATTAACACCATTGCTAATGAAACCATTCCTGATTTATGTGGTAATTAATATTATAAATGTCATAGTAGTATCTGGGTATTTATTTTAATACTATATATTGCTTGCATCAGTTTTTGCTATTTTTTGTGCCCTAGTTAGTGAGGTGTTGGCAACCTACAGGGACACTACAAGTTCACAAGTACAGACTCTGATATTGAACTCAACTCAACCAAAAGACAAATACTTTACTTCTCAAACAAATTAATGACACTCAATCTTCATCTGTTCTTTAGTACAAATAGAAGAGATAAAACCCCAAAGTAACAAATAGGCTCCAAGTAAAATCAAACAGGAGTTAGTCCACAGGTCCCACTTATGGACATCCACTGCTACAAGAAAAAAAAAAGGCATTAGAATCAACACAAATTCTGTGGGTACTACTAGGGGGACTCTATTTTGTACAAAGTAAAGGCTGTGCCCTAAAAAAACCCATAAATAAGAGAAGAGAAATACCTCCAAAAAGATGCATAAAACACAACACAAATACAAGAAATATTTTAAAAAACAACAAAGTAATACACCTACTAAAGTTCAGAATTCACCAGCATTTACCACAAAAATATTGAAATGGATCAAATAACATATAAATAATTCAAAATAATCATTATCAAAATAATAAATTTCAAGAGAACATGGGATAAAGTCTGAATGGATTAAGAAAGTCAGTAGAGAATATGAATGAGAAATTCAATAATGAGGTAGAAATATTAAAAAAGAACCAAACGGAAATCTTAGAAACAAAAAACATAATAAGTCTAACAAAATGTTAGACTTTCCACTGAAAGTTTGTCTAATAGAGTAGACGTGCTGAAGACAGATTCTCAGAGCTGGGAGACAAAGAGGCCATCCTTGAACATTCATTAACATTAAAGAAAAGGAAATAAATAACTATAATTAGAATATATGAGAACTCTGAGACAAAATTAAGAGACAAAGTTCAAGAATTATTGGAATTGAGGCAGGTTGTAAGATATAGACTACAAGAACTGATGACTTTAGGGAAATAATAACAAAAATTTTTCCCAATACTTGAGAATGAAATGAACATTTAGATACAGGAGGTATTCAGAACTCCTAAAATACAAGATCAAAAAAACCTTTCCGTGACACATTATAATTAAAATGTGTAACACACTGAAAAAGTATACAATTTCAAAAGCCTCAAGACAAAAATATCAGGTCACATTTAGAGGCAAGCCTATAAGAATCATTTACAACTTCTTAGCACAAACTCTAAAAGCAAATAAGGCTTGTGATGATGTGTTCCAATTCCTGAAAGAAAATAACAGTCAACCAAGACATAAGCCAGCAGAATGGGCTAAAAAACAAGACCCAAATATATGCTGTTTGCAAGACATGCATTTAACAGGCAAAGATAGTCACAGGCTGAAACAGAAAGTATAGAAATTGTTACACAATGTGATTGGAACCCCCAAACAAGCAGGAGAACCCACTCTCATCTCAGACTTCAAACCAAAATCAATCAGATAAGACAAAGGAAGTCACTTCATACTGCTAAGGAAATAATCAAAAAGATATAACAATAAATATTTATGCTTCAAACGTGGGTGAAATTAATTACAAAAAAAGAGACACTATCCAGATGGAGGTCTCAGATAGAACCTACTACAATAATATTGAATGATTTTAATATAACTCTCACCATTAAATAGGTCAAAACAGTAAAGACTCTTTAGACGTGAAAAATTATACAAGTCAAATCGACTTAATAGATATCTATAGAATATTTCATTCAATCACAGATGAATACACTTCTTTTGTCAGTTGTTCACGAAACCTTCTTCAAAAGAGACCTTATTTTATGTCACAAAACAACTCTAAGAAAATACAAATTCCTTGCATTTTATCAGTTCATAATAGAATGAAATTAAAAATCAACATGACAAAATGCTCCAGAAACTATATAAACATATGGAGATTGAACAATAGATTTTGAATGATGAATGGATAATAAAACAAATCAAGGGGGAAATTAAAAAAAAAATAGACTCAAATGAGAATAGTGATACAACGTATCAGAACTTCCAGGACACTTTGAAGGCAGTTCTGAAAGGAAAGTTCATATCTATGAGTGCCTACATAAGAAAATCAGAAATATCCCCAATAAATAACCCAATGATGCATTTCAAGGCCATTGAAAACGAAGAAAAAAATACAAAATCCAGTAGAAGAAAGGAAATAATTAAGATCAGAGTTGAAATCAATGATATCATGGAAAAAAATACAGAGTTGGTTATTTGAAAAGATAAACAAAATTTAATTGGTAAGCCTTTAGTCAAACTAACTAAAAGAAAAATAGAGAAAACCAAAATTAATTAAATTAGAGATGAAAAAGGAGTAATCCCCACAGACATCACAGAAATACAGTGGATAGTTTGGGATTATTTTGAACATTTATACTCCAATAAATTTGAAAACCTAGAGAAACGAATGCATTACTAGACAAACCTGATCTATCAAAACTGAATCAAAACGAAGAAAATCTAAACAGACCAATAACTAGCAATGAGATAGAAGCATTAATAAAAAGCCTTCCAACAAAGAAAAACCAGGGACCAGATGGACTCTCAGCTGAATTCTACCAAATCTATAAAGAACTAATGCCAATAGTCCTCAAATTATTCCATGAAATAGAAAGGGATAGGACACTTCCAAATTTATTATATGAAGCCAATATCCCCAGTTCTTATCAAAATCAGATAAGAACACATCAAGGAAAGAAAACTATAGGCCAGTTTCCCTAATGAACATGTGCAAAAATACTTAGTAAACTATTAGCAAACTGAATTAAAATTTTATTAAATTATATTTCATGACTAAGTTGATTTCATTCCTGAAATGCAAGGATGCTTCATTATATCCAAATCAATAAATACAATTAACCATATAAAGGGAATTAAGAATAAAAATCACTTAGTCATCTCAATAGGTGCAGAGAAGTTGACAAAATTCATGGAAATTTTGATTTATGATTTATGATTAAAAAAACACTGAAGAAACTAGGGTAAAAGAAACCTACCTCAATATAATAAAGGCTATATATAAAAGCCCAAAGCCAACCTTATAGTAAATGGGTAAAAACTGAAAGCATTTCCTTTAGAATCTGGGGCACTTCCAGGATGTCCATCTTCACCACTACTGTTTAATATAATGCTAGACATTTTAGCCAGAGCAATTAGGAAAGATAAGAAAAAAATAAATCAGATAAAAATAGAAAGGGAAGAAGTAAAATTTGTAGATGATGTGATCCTATATGTAGAAGATCCAAAGAATTTCACCCCAAAAGACTGTTAGAATAAACAAATTTAGTAAAGTAGCAGGTTATAAAATCAATATATATATATATATATATATATATATATATATATATATATATATATATATAAAAATA
>NW_026000211.1:16211552-16220034 GCF_001458135.2 Marmota marmota marmota | reverse complement strand
ATATATATATATATATATATATATATATATATATATATATATATATATATATATAAAAATAAATAGCTTTCATATATACCAACAATGGATCATCTGAGAATGAAATTAGGAAAACAATCCTATTTATAATAACCTTTAAAAAATAGAAATAAATCTAACCAATGAGGTGAAAAACCTCTACAAACTGTAGAACATTAAAGAAAGAAACTGAAGAAGACCTGAGGAGATGGAAAGACCTCCCATGTTCATAGATAGGCATAATTAATATTGTTAAAATAGCCATACTACCAAAAGCAATATACAGATTAAGTGCAATTCCCTTCAAAATACCAATGACATTCTTCACAGAAATAGAAAAGACAATCCTAAAAAATTCATTTGGAAGAATAAAAGACCCAGAATAATCAAAGCAATTCTAAGCCAAAAAAGAAATATTGGAGGCAACACAGTACCTGACTTCAAATTATATTACAGAGATAGAGAAACAAAAACTGCATGATTCTGGCATAAAAATAGACATCAAACCCATACAGATACAGTCATCTTATCCTTGACAAAGGTGCCAAAAATAAACACTGGAGAAAATACAAACTTTTAAACAAATGGTGTTGGGACAACTGGTTATCTGTATATAGATGAGATGAATGAAACTAGACCCTTATCCCTCACCCTGCACAAAAACCAACTCAAAAAGGATAAAAGACCTAAGAGTTAGATTAGCTTTGCAACTCTTTGAGGAAAATGTAAAGTCAACACTCCAGTATATAGGCACAGGCAATGAGTTTCTTAATAGAACCTGTATAGCTCAGGAAATAATACCAAGAGTTAATGAATGAATGGCATTTATTTAAAAAATTTTGCACAATTAGGAATGTGACGAGAGAACGTACAGAATAGTATCTTTGCTAGTTACTATTCTGACAGAGGATTCATATCTAGAATTTATAAAGAATGCAAAAAATTTTAGACCAAAGAATTTCAAATAAGTCAATTAATAAATGGGCAAATGAATTAAACAGACACTTCTTAACAGAAGAAATACAAATGGCCAACAAATATATAAAAAATATACAATATCATTAGCAATTAGGGAAATGGTAATCAAAACTGAGCTTTCATTTTGCACCAATCAGAAAAATAGTCATTAAGAATACAAAAAATAATAAATGCTGGAGAAGATAATATGTCATTTGTAGAAAAATGGATGGAGCTAAAGATCATTATGTTAAGTGAAATAAGTCAAATTCAGAACACTGAGTCTTATGTTTTCTCTCATATGTGGAAGATAGGAAAAAAAACAAAAGAAAGATGAAGGTGGATCTCATGAAAATCAAGGGGAGTTCATTAGAGGAGATGGACCAAGGTGTGGGAGTTGGAGAGGGTGGGGGTAAGTAGTGGGGAGTGATATTGGCCAAATTATGGTTTCATTGTGTGCATATAACACATATGTAACAACACAAATCCCATCAGTATGTACAATTATAATGCACCAATTAAAATGTGTGAAAAAAGACTTTAAAGTATAAAATTATATTGCATGAAAAAATTTCTGAAGAAAGTGAAATGAAAATATGGACAAAGAATAAGTAATGCAAATTTTGTGAATTTTAATGACACTGTTATTTATAAATTTCTTTGAATGGATGGTTATATCAAAAGTATATTTAGATTCCAGCAGATACATTCAAAATAATGATGTGTGATTTTAAAGCAACAAACTTTTCAATTTTCCCCAAATTTCTTATTTTCAACTACTTAAATTATGATAATAATTTAGATTTCAAGATAAAAAAATGTGGGAGATACAGAGGCTTTCCAAATACTTTAGAAGTTTAATCAACCTATCATTATCACAGCCAGGGCTTTTTTACAAGAGACCAGTAGTACAAAATCAGGAGTGTGTAGCCTAACAGAGAAAAAAGAGTGAAGTTTATCAGCACACAGAATAGCAAGGGCAAAATGAAAATATTTATATTGACAAAAGATACTTTATATTAGAGGCAGTAGAAGAGAAATCAAATGAGTACATGAAACCTTCTTTCAACTCATTGTAGAATGATCGATTGCAAGTGTGGCATGAAAAATTGTGTTCTCTATATGTAATAATAATTGTAATGCATTCCACTGTCAGAAATAAATAAATACATAGATAGATAAATAAAAAAGAAAATGTGCCAGAATTAAAATTGAATCCAGTAGTATTCCATATTAACTTTCTAACTTGGGGCCAGTTACAAAACATCTGAAACTCAGTTTTCTCAAATGTAAATGAGAATCTGTCTTTAGAACTTTTAAAGACTGAATATCAATACATACTGATCACTCACCAGCTATTAGACTTGATGAATATTTATCAAATTAAAGAAAATTCAAATAATCATGAATACAGACTATTCTTTGTTGTTTCCTATTGAAAGTATACATATTTTTTTCTCAGTGCCCTAATTAAAGACTCTTAATAAGGGATTATTTGGAATAGCACTTGCAATCCTGTGTGAACTTTGCTGAGCATCTGGTCATTGGATTAATGCCCAGAAAAAAAAAAAAAAAAAAAACAACCTTGAGTATTAATCATTTCACACACCTAAAACTTTTCAAGTATATCATTTGAAAGAAACTTGCACCCTTAAATACTCATGGAAACTGTTATTTGAGTATCAATGCATCACAATAGCTGTTAACTAGATACTCTTCAACAATAGTAATATTTTGTTTAAAAATTTTTAATACCCCAAATGCTGTTATTTCTTCTACTGAATTCCCAATAAAAATAATATTTATTACCATCCTGTAATCCTTGGTAACAAATAATTGTATTCATAAAAGCATTTTAAAATACTTAGCTTATTCGTTTCTATAAAATTTTTATTTACTTTGGAAATTTTGCAAATACTTCCATGAAGTAATGGATCCTTAGACATTTAAAATTGTTCATAAACAGCCTCATTGACAGTTTCTGGTATGTAAGAGGCACTCAATACACTTTTTAGAAGTTCATATTAAAAAATGAAAAATTATATTAATGGGTATTTAAAGATATAAATGGTTTATATACCACATTTAAATATTACAGCCTTCTGAATTTATATTACTCTTACCAATAAGTTATGTAACTTCCTATGTTTACTTCTTACATATTAACATTTCTTTCTTTCAATCTGAAGAAACTTCTTTAACATTTCTTATAGAAAAGATCTGGTGGACATATATTCATTCTTTTAGCTATTATTTGGAAAATTCTTTAGCTCTTTATTTGTGAAGTAGCTTTGCTGGATACAGTATTCTCTGTTGACAGATTATTGTTATTTGTTTTCCCCTTCATTATTCTAGAAATCTCATGTCACTCTCTCTGGACCGTAATGTTTCTGCTGAGAAGTTGGCTATCAGTAAAACTAGGCCAACCATATATGTTTTATTTGTTTCTTTTCTCTTGTAATATTGATATTTCATCTTTCACCTCAGTGAGCTTGATTGTGTCTTGGATAAAACTGGTTGAGTTAAATTTCACTAGTTGTCTTTGATCTTGCAATACTGGATATTTTTTCTCTTTTCCAGGTTTGGAAAATTTTGTTTTTATTCCTTCAATAAACTTTTTGGCATTCTCAAGTTTTTCTTAAGCTCCAGTAACCTGATTATTTATATTTTTAACATTGTTTCAAAGTTCTCACGTTTTTAAAATTTCTCTTCATTTTTTTTCTGATTTCTTCACTAACTGTGTATTATACCATTAGCCTGCCTTTGAGTTCGTTAAGTTTCTTTTTTCTTTTTGATCTGTCCTGCTATTGATGCCTTTTTATCATATTTTTTTAAAATTTCACTGAGTGTATTTCTCAGTTCAAGAATTTCCATTTGACTTTTTTTTTTTAGTTGCTTCCATCTCTTTATTACATTTCTTGGTTAGATTATTGAAATGTTTCTCTGTGTTTTCTTCAATCTCACTGAGTTTCTTTAAAACACATTTAAAATTTTCTGTTTGAGAGCCTTCCATATTGATTATTGTCTGGCCAACTTCGGGCACTTTGAGTATTGAGTGAGGTCATCATTTCCCGAAAGCTCTTGATGCTTGTTGGCATACAGCATTGTCTGAGCATAATAATACTTGACCCTTCTTAATCTGGATTTATGCCTATTTTTACATAAATTATTTAAAAATATTGATTATTTTCTCCAAGAAAATTTTATCACTAAACGATGTCCAGGAGTCTATGTTTGGTGTGCTTTCACTATTTTGGTACTAGAGGCAATACTCACCAAGATTTGTCCCAAACACTCTGTTGACAAATTGTTCAGAAAGAAATGAGAGTAAGTAGCTCTCCCTGAGGCAGTGGTAGGTAGGGCTGAATTCCTTATTCACAGTTCTTGGCCTCAGCCAGACACCATAGGATTCTTCTCAGTTCTAGGCAGACTCATCATGGATGGACCAGCCCTAGGGTCCTATATCACACCTGTGGCCACCAAAGTCAAGCTGTGTCATACCCTGAATCCACATCCCACAAAAACCAGAACAACTTTGGGTTAGATCGGGAATATTTAACGCTGATATTATAGACTGGGGCTGCATATGTTACAATGTCACTGGAGTTATTCCAGAAGATCCATTTACAGGCAGGCCTCGGAATAAGGGCCATTAGTGAAGCCAGATTTAAAGTTAGGTACTTAGTGTAGCTAGGTAAATCGGGTCTGATATCCAGTCTAATAAAATGGAGTCCATAAAGAAAATGGAGTCAGATCTGAGCCTGGGAATTGAGAACTACACCTGGGAGATTGAAATGTTAATGTCCCCAAGGCCCAGCCCATTCTAAATAACTGTTAATGAAGCAGCTCCCAGCAAATAGGGAGATGCTAATCAAATCATCATAGGCCCTTCCTTCTAGATCATTCCTTCCCTGCCACATAGGCCCACCAGTTTTCCACCTTTTGGCCTTCCCACTTGCATTCCCCCTCACATGCAGGATAAGCAAGATAAAGGACAGGAATGTAGGAGGACAAGACCTTAGATATAAAAGAGATAAAAACCTCCCCATTCCATGGATTCCACCTTTCTGATCCCCTTCTTCCTCCAGGGGAAGTCTTCTCTGCTATCCTTTAATAAATTCTTTAACTTTCCACTGTACACTTGCCTCAGTGTGTTTCTCTGGTGTTAGACTTCAGCATTGGGGAAGCAAGGACTTGTCATAGTAACCAGAGGTATCATTAGTATACCTGCCATATATCATTATATAACTGCCCAAAGTTAGATGTCACCAGCCTATAACTAAGTTGCAAGGCAAAGTCTTGTGCTTACTAGTCTCTCATACCCCAAGTAAATGGGGTATTGCACCATATTTTGCTACTCAAAGTGGAGGTCATGTTGATAAAGGTACCTGGCCACTGGGATGATGTTAAGTTGGGTCATTTCTGAGCCTCACAGTTATAAGGATCCATATGGTCTAAAAGGCACAATTAGGCCCACACATGCCAAAACATGAGTCTGTCCCACTGGGGTACAGGTCTGCCTGATGGCAGAGCACTTGTAGAGCCTTTTCCAGTGAGTATAAGCCTGGTGATGGTTGTTCTACCTAAGTTTGGGAAATGGGTGGTAGAGACAGTGCCTGGACCATCAAGGCTGCTGCCAAACTCAGTTTTACCACTACACAGGCCTTCATTTTATTCAAGCAAGACACATTTCTCAGACCAACCCTGAGGCTGGAATTGATGCATCTGAAATTCAGATTTGAATTGCAGGTACAGAGGTCTCTGCTGCTGCATCTGAACTAGAGATTCTGTCAATGAACTCTGGCATAATAGATGGGAACTTGAGTTTCTACTGAGTGCTTCCTTTTACCACAGTGGGCCTGTCACTGATTCTGAGACAAAACCATGTACTAACTTCTGTGCCCTGCTTCCCAAATAGACTCCTGCTCTCTGCTGTGCTGCTGGAGGCTAGGGGAGAGACAGTGCAGGCAGTCCCTTTGCTGCCTGGCCTGACGCAGTACCAGCTGCTAACTCTGCAGGTGTTGACCTGGCAGTAGATACATGAGGCTATGCCCAGCACTGAGTTTCACCATGGTGGGCTTATTACTGAATTTCAAGACTAAGGATTGCTTTTCCCTTTCTCCCTCAAAAGAGCTTCTCTTTGGTTTGCTGTTTGCATTGGAAGAGGGGTATTATTACAGTAGTTCTGCTTTCTACTTTCTTCAAAGCATGTTTTCATTTTGTTATGTTAAAAGTAGGCACTAAGGTCTTTCACCTCACTTCCTTAGCTCTTGTGCATGTAGCTTGATACTTGAATACCCATTCACCTTGGTGTGTCAGTGGAGAGCACTAGCTGGGGAATCTTACTCAACTGCAATTTGCTCCTAAGATTTTCTCTCTCTTTTTTTTTTTTTCTTAGCTATTACAAGTGAATGCTATTCTACATTTCATTGCAATCAACTATTGTACTAGACCTCAGAGAGCATTTTCATCTGGGAGACTTTTGCCTGAGAATTATGCTAATGATGAAACCAACTAATCTTTTTGTTTGTTTAAGGTCAATGATCTATACTGAATCCTAGAAATTTGTCCAAGGAAAATATGTCCTTAGTCTGATAATTGGAGACTCTGTTTTGCATTCTTAAATGAGTGGCAAAGATATTGAGACAATGTGTATTAAATTAACTAATTATATATTCAAATAAATATTGTTTATTTGCTTTATATTTTTATGAGTAAAAGTTTACCCTTTTTATTTAAAAACTAGGACAGTTCTCCAATAATGATAAAATATTAGTTTAACTTATATTTCGTAAATGCGCTAATAAATTCACCTTAAATTAGTAAGAAATTAAAAAGAAAACATACTTAAAATCCTTTGTTTAACACTGTAAGGAAAAAAAACAGTGTTTTTTTATTATTATTCATTCTTTAAGTAGCACAAATGTAATTCTTTGAAAAAGACTTTCATGGTGAAGCAAACTTCATTGAGTTTAAACATAGAATCAGTATCCTAGTAGTTTAGTAGCTCCAGAAGGAACTCTGGTATCTTCAATCATTCTTATGCTTTTTATTACCAATTTTTACAACCCCACCCCCCCAAAAAAAAGATAACTCCTTTTGTTTTTTTTCTTTAACAGTCTCTGTGTCTCTTGACTTATTTGTGTACAATGAACCGAAATGCATTCTGCTGTCATGTATAACTAATTAGAACAAGTAAAATAAGTGACAAAATAATCAGTCATACTTTTCAATAGCTTCTATAACCAAATAGTCAAAGCAAACATTGAAATTAATATTAAGTGATATAATAATAATTAAAATTGTAAAGGTTAAAGTCTCTCATGCTTCATGTATATGTAAACACTACAGGCATTTTACTAGCACATGATAAACATTCAAATATTAAATAAGTATAGCAAAGCTATATTAATTATCTATTAATATTTGTATATAAGTATACTAATCATTAATAATGTAGTATCTGCAAATACTATTAATTTATTTGTTAAAATTTAGTGACATATGACATCACATTATAATAGCAATATATTTTCATATTAGCAAACTCAATTGATAAATTTTTTACAGATTATGGAGAAGATATGAAATTCAGAATTGCTTCTTCAACTTGTAAGGTCAGTTTTAGGCAACTACTTCCAGCTGAACTACTGACTCTTTATAAACAATGGTGCAATTCAGTTACAACAAAAAATATGATGGTGACAATTTTTCCTATTAGTAGACACAGGCAATCTCTTCTTAATTTTATCTGAGAAAATTTACTTTCTGTAAAACCAAAAAAATTTTTAACAAACTTTGGTCTTACTCCTGACTGCTTCTTGTGAAGAAGTTTGATGTTGAAGAAATTTTTCCTGATTCCAGTTTTTATTCCATGCAGGAAAAATAACAATTGTTAATTTCTTGTTTGCCGCAGTCTGGCTGGGCACAATTCAGGAGCCACTTGTCAAAAGAAATGAACTTTATTTTTAGAACACACACACCACACCACACAGCTCCTCAGGAAAAACCCTCAGAGCCCAACTGCCACCACTGGCTTCCCACAAGCCTCTCAACCTCCCCCACTCCTCCTGCTCTTGAGGCCCTGCTCTTGAGGCTGGGTCACGTGGACAGAGCCAAAAAAGTCCCCAAATGAGCAGGTGGTCTGAAAGGGCGGGGAAATAGCCCAATGAGCATCACCGCAGAGGAGCCAATCAGTTGGCAGCTAGAAGTTTGCTGGGGCTGCTGTGAGCCAATCATCAGCTGGCAGCTGGAAGTTTGCTGGGGCCCCTTCGGCTGTGGCTCTCAACATCTCCCCCTCTCTGTTTAAACAACAAGTATGTGGCTTAGAGACCGTGCCTGCCTTAGGTTGTCCAATAGTACATATGGTTCTTACCCATCATCGGATGAGCTGATCTCAAGGCGTCAGCCTCCTGTCTTAGGTTGGTACCATTGCAATTGGATCTTACCCATCATTGACTACCGGTCCAGCATACAGCCACACCTGTGGCTAGGTCTTTGTACCAGC
>NW_026000211.1:16174871-16209495 GCF_001458135.2 Marmota marmota marmota | reverse complement strand
GGTTTGTTTTTTACTAATTTCTGATCCCATATTTCTACTATAATACAACCCAACAAGATGACGCCAAACAAAACCAAGACAGAATGAAACAAAAATGGAACAACACAAAATCATTATATCAGCCTTTCTATCCTCCTGAAATGTCCATCTGTCCTTTCTCCCTATCTGTTCCTCAGACGCAAATAGTTTTTCCTCAGATGTGAGTGGTTTTTCTTCCGTCTCACTCATCTCCAGGGACAGGCAACTTAAAACAAAAGCAAAACAAAACAAAAGAAGAATCTTAAAATGGCTACCCATCCTCTCGCCCTGCCCTCAGGGGCGAGCAGTTTACCTTATCACTTACCCTCAGTCGTTCCCCGTGCGGCCCACCAAATGCCGCAGTCTGGCTGGGCACAATTCAGGAGCCACTTGTCAAAAGAAACGAACTTTATTTTTAGAACATACACACCACACCACACAGCTCTTCAGGAATTCCCTCAGAGCCCAACTGCCACCACTGGCTTCCCACAAGCCTCTCAACCTCCCCCACTCCTCCTGCTCTTGAGGTCCATTGGCTGGGTCGTGTGGGCGGAGCCAAAAAAAGTCCCCCAATGAGCAGCTCCGTGGTCTGAAAGGGCGGGGAAACAGCCCAATGAGCATCACCACAGAGGAGCCAATCAGTTGGCAGCTAGAAGTTTGCTGGCAGCTGGAAGTTTGCTGGGGACCCTTCGGCTGTGGCTCTCAACACTTGTTCAGGAAATGTTTGCTCAAACCACTATATTGCTTGATAGTAAAAAAAATAATAATTGCTCTGAATACAGTGACTAACAAAAACTTGGTGTTAATTTTCTTAAAAACTTCCTTTACTATTAGATTTTTCATTTTGATAACAAACTAATCTTCTCTATGCCTAGTTTTAATTTTCATATAATGGATAATTTTAATCATACAGAAATCTTGGAAGAATTTTACACTAAATACTCATGTAATAACCACTTAGATTCCACCATTAATGCCAAAGGTACAGGTTTTACAAGATCTAATTTTGATGAAATAAAATATGTTTCAGAAATCTATACACTTCCATCCACCAAATACTTTGTGCTTTGTAGCATTAATTATAATTCAAAACTTGTTTAGCTTTTTTCTTTTCTTTTGATGAAAAATTTAGATAAAAAATTTAATACATTTGCTAAGTTTGACAAATGAAAACATTTTTGTTATCAAACTATAAAGCAATATAATCACTTGAAAAATTTTGTCTTGCTTTATTTTTGAATAAAGAAACCAATTTTCTGACATTTTCTACCTGCTCTACTCATGTAGATGGAATCTTACAATATTATTTCTTTTAAGATTTTTCTTACACCAATGCTGACATTCATCGTATTAACTAAAGCATCAGTAATATTGCTCAGTAGTATTCATTATACCTCAGTTTGTTTATCCTTTCACTTTTTTTTTGCTTATTTACTCAAAGGTGCCTACATAAAGCAAATAGCACTATTATATATCATTAATTATTTTCAGTTCTAGGAATTGAACCCAGGGCTTCTTGTATGCCAGGCAAGCACTCTAACATTTTTCGTGAATGTGTAAATATGTGTGTGTGTGTGTGTGTGTGTGTGTGTGAAAGAGAGAGAGAGGTGTAAATGTGTGTGTGTGTGTGAGAGAGAGAGAGAGAGAAAATGAGTGTGTGTGTGTGTGTGTGTGTGTGTGAGAGAGAGAGAGAGATATTTGTTTTAGATAAGTACTAAAGATATGAATTTCTTTTAGGCATACCTTCAATTTTATAGGAAACTGTAAAACTTTCTATCAAGTTGCTTTATATTCTTACCACAAATATATGAGAGTTCTGGTCTCTGCATGTCCTCCTTAACAATTCTTTTAATTTAAGACATTCTGATGACTATCATGTAGGATTCTTAACTGGTTTTGTTATTTTAGATGTTTTATATTTTTGTTGTTTTTTTTTTTAATCTCATTTCATTATTTTGTAATAAATTTTGCCCTACATGCCAACTCCTCTTGACATATTAGCATATAAATGACAAAATTATCATTAGCTGAATTACTACAAAATACTAATATTCATTAGCTTTATTTCAAAAACTATCTTGCCATATATTGAATCCTGTAATCAATGCATTCAGAGTTACATGATTTCTGTCATATTTCATGAGAGAAAGCAAAGTTAAAGGTATAAAAATAAAGAATGTAAAAATACAACAAAAATATTTTGTGAATAAAAACATAAAAGGGAAATTTAATGTCTCTGTCAAGAGTTGGGTGAAAAAAAAAACATGCTATGGAGGTTTCTCTTCATTAAGGCAATTATAAAAGAATTTTTGCACTCAATTTGGATCAATTTTGAGAAGCTGAAAAATTAAAAATTGGAAAGGATGCTACTCACAAAGAAAGAGAGTGTGAATAATCACGGTAACAGGCATGATTCAGGGACAGTTATTAACCTCTCAATCTGGAGAAATTTCCTTGTGAAGAACAGGGAATACTTTTACTTTGCACTAATTTATTTCTTTTGCTACAGTTGAGAAACACAATCTTCGAAAGCCATTTTTAAATGATAATACTATGCCATCTACCTAAACAAATTGCTACACTAGAGCCCATAGACAAATCTTTACAATAGAATGGAGGACAGATTTTACTACTGTAGTGAATGGCTTCTGGACCAGGAAACACGTACCTTGCTTTTAAATCTTTTATAATGTTCGTTTTCTTGCTCCTAAAGCTAGGGTTTGCCCATTCTTTTCTTAAAATGCTGTTGCCTTTATTGACTCAATGATTACTATCAGATGTCACCTAGACTACTTAACCATATATCATAATGCCCATTAAAGTATGTGCCTACGAACATATGGAAATAATACTAAATAATGCTGGGCACAGAGCCTCAGTGCACCCATGCATCAGCATAAGCAATAAAGTGTTTTACTGACTAGAGATGTGGTATTTGAAGACAGGGTTACAAAAAGTCCCTTGTGCCCTCTTCAAGAGAATATACCAAATTATTTCATTGGATGCTGTTTCCATGTAAACTAACAAAAGAGGAGACATATCTAAGCTATCCTTCCTTTTACTAATCTGTCATCCAGAGATCATCGCTTGAAATTAAGAGTTTTTTTTTTGTTTGTTTTAAGATTGTAATTATGTCCTTTCCTCTTTCTCAAGGAGTGGCACAGCTGGGTGCAAGATATAACCACAAATGTCATAAACTGTGAGAGCAGAATTATTTGGTTTACATCATGAGACTGTCCATTAGGTTACTGTTACAGACTATTGAAAAGCACAATGTACTAAAAATCAGCAAAGAGCTGATGAATATGTAAGACATAAATTTAAGAACTAAGTATTAGTCAAAGGATTTTTTTTTTAATTCTTATGTGGCATTTCTTTAAAATTCATAGTCACCATTGCAAAACTTTTATAGGCAAATAAATATCTAAATGAGTAGATTTCACCTACATTTGAATATTTAATACCCCCCCATAATTCAGAAAGATACTTCAAGTATGCTCTAAATGTCCTCCCTTAATTTGAGAGACAAGGTGCTAAATATCACCCACAATTTCATTGTAATTCTTAAGGTGTATTAAATCATTTGTCTTAGCCTTGAAGATTAGTGAATAGCAGTGAATAAAAAACAATACCAAGTTACAAAAATAATTTAAAGCACTAATTATTTAAATGGGTATTTTGGTAGTCATTCAAGTTATATATAGAATATAGAATATTCTATCCCTATGAAGTTAAATGTGAGTATATAACTTGCTATGATCAGTGAGTCATGAGAAGTTATTTGGACTATCCCCATATTAAGTTTTCAAGGATCAAAGGGAGATTTTTCCAAAGTTTTCATCCTTTGGCCATAGTGCCTTTCCATGTTCCCAGAGTGGCCCCTCCATAAATCTGGGTCTTGCATGAAGGCATGGAAAAGTATGGAGATTAACCAATACAAGATGCTCACAAAGCAAAAGTCAGATAAGCCTTTGTTTGGGGTTGTTTGTTGCTATAGTATAAACTAGTCTGAATTGACTGATGCCAGTAATGGGGTGAGGGCATAATAAAACATAAGAAAATGTGATGATGTCTTAATGATCAATTGGAAACCAGGAAAGAAACAGATATTACACCTGGAATGCTGGGTATCTGTAGTATACAGTAGCAAAGCCTCAGTAAATTGTAGCTTCTATTAACTTGAAAGGAAACCATATGCCAACAGAATTTTTAGTATTAGAGGAAAAGTCTGCAAATTGAATGTTGATTGACAAGACTTCATTTGGATAATGTAATATTTTTAATTAATTATTTTTATTTATATATGACAGCAGAATGCATTATAATTCTTATTATACATATACACAGTTTCCATATCTTTGTATACAAAGTATATTCACACCAATTCGTGTCTTCATACATGCACTTTGGATAATAAAGTCCATCACATTCCACCATAATTTCTAACTCCATGACCCCCTCCCTTCTCCTCCCACCCCTTTGCCCTATCTAGAGTTCATCTATTCCTCCCATGCTCTCCCTGCTCCACTATGAATCAGACTCCTTATATCAGAGAAAACACTCAGCATTTGGTTTTTGGGGATTAGCTAACTTCACTTAGCATTATCTTCTCTAACTCCATCCATTTACCTGCAAATGCCATGATTTTATTCTATTTTATTGCTGAGTAATATTCCATTGTGTATATGCCACATTTTTTTATCCTTTCAGCTACTGAAGGGCATCTAGGTTGGTTCCACAGTTTAGCTATTGTGAATTGCGCTGCTATAAACATTGAAGTGGCTGTGTCTCTGTAGTATGCTGTTTTTAAGTCCTTTGGGTATAGACCGAGGAGAGGGATAGCTGGGTCAAATGGTGGTTCCATTCCCAAATTTCCAAGAGTCATTTGGATAATGTAATATTTTAAACAGAAGAAGATCTGGTTTAAGAGCAGTGATAAAGTAGAATGAAGTGCAGAAATATGGAGACTTGCAGGATTAAACAGGACTAATATTCCCTAAGAGACAGATGATAGAACCAAAAAGTTTCTAGAGATTCAAGGCCATTTAAAATTCAGCCTTGGGGAAAATATCTAATCAGCGCCATAATTTTCAAACCTATTGTTGAATTTTGTAAATAAGATATCTTAAAGCAGAGACCAAATTATGATTATGACACCTGGCAAATCTTTTCAATTTAAGAGGTAGCCTGGAGAAAGATACAAATATAAATTTAATGAACTGAGGCTACCTCCAATTATTCAGTTTTTATAAAAGGCAAATCAATATATATGGCAAATTTAAGAATTCTGTCTAGAAAAAAGCTTTGTATTATAGCTTTAGTACATGAAGCTAAACTGAATAAAATAGATAAGAAGTCATTTTAGCTTTAATAGAATGGTACTAATAAATAAATAAATAAATAGCCCACAAGTTACAACTAAGAAGTGTAGGTCTTCTGGGAAATTCAAAAGACTTTGAAACTTCAGTACAAAAGCAGACTGAGAAAACACCTTACCTTAAGGAAAACAAAATCACTAAAAGTCTATACCATGTTGCCAGTAAAAATAATAAAAATAAAGCATCACTCAATAGGTAGAGAGTCAAGGAACATGGAAAATTAAAGACTGGGAAGTCTTTGTAAATAAAGATCCACCACCATCAAAGTAAGAGCCTATCTCAACAATGTCCAGTGTGATGTCAGAATTGCAGTGATCTCCCATGGCACTTCTTTCCAAGAAGATTGTTTATTGTGATTACACTGTGCCTAGTTCCTTCATTTTATATTGAGCATGAGGGCATTCAATTTCTCAGTTTTAGTTATAGATTTCTAGAAGGAAGCAATCATGTGGAGAATGAGTGGTAAAATTATTGGCATAACTCAAGTTCTTGAACGTTTAGTTAGACCTAGTGATTGAATGCAATGAATGGATCAACTGTCACAGATTAAGCTAGTCAGAGAAAGAATACACTTACTTTTAGGTGACAAAAAAGTCAGATTATGGTAGTTTTTAGTATGCCACCTAATATTCCTGGTTCTCCAGGGCACATATGAGTCTTGATCATCCCCATTATGTTAAAACTAAGTGAGATCATCTGAATTGTAATGAATATGAAAATTATGAGGCTGAGTTTTAGCTCAGTAAGAGAGTATATGCTTAGTATGCATGAGGACATGAATCCAATCCTCAGCAACAAAGTCAAAAAGAAAACAGAGGAGGAGTAGGAGGAGGAGGAGGAGGAAGAGGAGAAGGAGGAAGAGGAGGAGGAGGAGGAGGAGGGGGAGGAGGAAAAGAATTGGCAAGCGCCTTTTGCTTTGGAAAATTTAGGAAACTTTTATGTGTTCTTTATACACTATTTCTTTGTTATACTTTCTTTTTCTTCTGTAGTGGTCCAAGTGCTATTTGCTTTTCAGCAGAGTTTCAAGAATAATGATCAAAAAGAAGAGAAGCACTCAGCAATTCTGGAATGTTTTCATAGCTCATGTGAGAAATACGTTTCTGTTCTTTTACACCACCCAAATTTGGAAGGTTTTGTTACTAGTGCATGACCTAGACTGTCCTGACCAACCATTTTTAAGAAATGATATAGAATGAGTTTCAAGTGCTAAGAGGATAAATATACCTGAGGTTGTAATATTTAGAATATTTTTATTAAACTGAAATGGTTTTACTGTAGGTCACCTTATAGATATTTGTGAAAAGAAATCACTTTCAGTATATTCCAGAAATGGCATTAATTCTACATGTAATATTGAAGCTTGAGAAAATATAGGTGACTATTTGACTACTGGATTGGTAATAATTAAGCATGTGATCAATGACAGGAAAAAACAATTGGCTGATTTTACTACATAAGTATTAAAAACATTTTACTGTTATATGTAATAAAATTGTAAGTAATTTTAATATCTGCAATACATATTACAATGGATTCACATCTTAATGAGTATAAAATGAAGATAAGACAAACACTGCAAGTTAGAATCCTGAGCAATAATTAAAATGACAATTTAGGAAGGAAAGAATTTAAATGAACATTAAATACTGAAAAAGTATGGCTTAACTAGACTTGTAGAAGTCCATGTGAAACAGTGGAATTCCAAATTTCACAAGTAAAAATTAACAAAATCTTTAAAATGATAAAGATATTGTTAGATTGGCATACTCAGACTGGTATGAGTTTTTTGTAGTGAAACAAATTTGATAAATGATACACACACTCACTGGACACAGAATATGTGTGATGATGTTATTTTATTTCTAGAATCATCTATAAAATATAATTTTTATAAATAATCGCAAACATAAAATATTCATTTGTCAAAAGTGTGTTCATTGTTACTGCATACATAATTTTAAACAACTGAAAACAATGTGAAAGTCCAAAAGTATTGAATTGTTAAGCAATTTGTATTTTATTTTCTCCTTCATTATGCAGCCTTAAAATTACGTCAATAAAATGTTTCAAGAAAATGTAAAATATTTATCTAATAACTTAAATGAAAACAGGATAGATAATAAACACAAAATATGAAAATATTAACTAAACTTTATTCAAGGAAGGGGATTATAAAAAATTTAATATTATTTTTACATTGAATACTGCCAGAACACTCTCTGTAGGCAAGGAATAGTTTGTTAGGAATTGAAAAATCATATCAAAAGTCCCCATTAATGACTTTCAAAAAAAAAGAAAGAAAGAAAGGGGAAGAAGAGGGAATCTTTAGCTTTACTGAAAAAGTAATATGGCCATTTTAAATTCTAAACATGAGTGATTATCAATGATAAATAATAATGTCCATATGATAAAAATAATTATAGAGAAAAACAATTATTAGAAAATAATACATCCTGAAGGCGTGTTATTTTCAAGGATGTATTCTTTCCTGGCAAGCTTTTAAATTGTATACTTTGGGAAATGATATTTTGCTGTGGAGGTTAATTCCTTGAATGAAATTTAATGTTCATCCTAAAAAACAAATATGTTTTCTTAAGTGATTACAAATCTAATCTAAATGTTTTAACACTTTACTCTTAATCCTATCTACATGTAATCTGAACTGAGAGAGAAATATATACTTTAAAAAATATTGACTTCATCTGTTTCATTCAATTTTAATAAATTAATGTATAACTCGATGAACACAGGATCATTAATATTTTGTTGATTATTCTTAAAATAAATGTACATTGCATCAAAAGGAAAATAAACTTAATTAGCAAAGAAATCAAACAACTGTTAAGATCACCATTTTTGTCAATAATTTCATGTAAAAATCAATGGAAATTAGTTTGAAAAGAAGCATAATAATTATCTAATTACATTAAATTTGAGCTGAGTAGACATAATGATGCATTTTCTTTATAGAAAAAGTTATAATAATTTAGGCAGTTATTACTGAAGTTTTAAACTACAGATACTTTTGCAAATTGTAGTGTATAGTCTTACTGCATCAGTTTTAATATTTGCATTAAAAATAACTGGATACCAATCATATTAAAAAGTAAATGAGAGAGAACCTTCTCACCAATTATTTTTCAGTGTCACCACATTTTAAAATTAGAAATGACCTTAACGGTAATGGAATGAGGCTGATGAACTGAGGTTAAATTATTGTCAAGAGTTACATTGCAAATTAGGATCTAAGCTAGGACTTGAATCTAGATTCATGATAGTGTGCTCAATCTGCAAATCTACTAATGTAAAATTTTAAAGGAACAAACGGTACAATTTTCCCAGTTTGATTAGAAATCATGGTGTTTTCCAAAAGTGTGTTGTGCTTGCAATATTGTAAATTTTTAGCAATGTCTATTGAATTGAACTGAACAAACTACTATAAAAACTATATTAATATTCAGAATAATTTTGGGGGAAGTCATTGTGAAAGTATAACACTCTTGATTTCAATAGAGATTAAAAAGATCTATATATATCACCCACAATAAGGGAGGGAGAGGAAGAATAGAAGTTCAGTGGATAGACAAAGGGGAATAAAGGTAAGGGAGGCAGGTAGGAAAAGGAAAGACAGTGCAATGACTCTAACATAACTTTCCTATGTACATATATGAATATACCACAGTGAATCTCACCACTGTGTACTTCCACAAAATTGGGGTCCTAATTAGAATAGGATACATTCCATGCTTCCATAATTACATCAAAATAGATTCTACTGTCATATATGACTAAAAAGAACTAATAAAATTTTTTAAAAATCTAAATTTTTGCATGGAAATACAGGTGTTCATTTCCTTTAGCATCACTAAACTAACATTAATATAATTAAGTTAAGAATATAAATCTAAGTAGAAAAGAAACACTGGTCAAATTTATAAAAATGAAAATTCATTTCTTGCATCAACATCTATGGTAAACTTTGGTGTGGTCTTTTGCAACATTTTATTTGCATAAATATATATATATGTTTTTGTGCTATTATGATATTTAATTATACTAAAATAAAATTTTAATGTTAAATTTTAATCTAACAAGTTAATGATATTTCTTCATTTTTTAAGGAAAGAAAACCTAATTTATTACCATGAATAGTGTTTGTGGACTGGATTAAGGTTATCATATTTCCTTGAATAACTAAAGTCTGTACATAAAACCAAATGCTGTGTCAACCCACTTATTGACTACAGTGAGTAATAAATATGAAACATTACAAAAAGCATCCAAATAATTTACACTGGACTGTTTATATAATGTTTGTTATCTAGATAAAAACAAATCAAATTAGTTCACTTGGTATTACAGTCTAGATATATGATGTCCACCAAAAAACTCAGGTTGAGCCAATGCAAGAGATTTTAGAAGTGAAATGACTGAAGTATGACAGCCTCAACCTTACCAGTGGTTATAATTCACTGATAAGAATTAAGTGGGAGGTGACTATAGGCAGGTGGGGTGTGGCTTGAAGTAGTAGGTCACTGGAGACATGCCTTTGGGGTTTATATTCTGTCCTTAGTGAGTGAAGCTCTTTCTGTGTTTCTTGCTTTAGATGTCCTGATATGTTTTCCTTCACCACACCTTTCCACCTTGATGTTCTGTTTCCCCTTAGACCCAGAGCAATAGAATCCCCCGACTAGGGACTGAGGCCTCCAAAACTGTGAATGTTGGATGAACTTTTTCTCCTTTAAAAGTGTTCTTGTCAGTGTTTTTGTCAAAAGTGGGGTAAAGCTGACTAGAACACTTGGTAAGTAAATACTTGGATGATGAAGGAAGCTACATAATTGAACTTGAATCCTGGTTTTGTTACCACTAACTCTGTGACATTCCCAAATCAATTTCTCAAAGTCTCTGTTTCCTTATCTATAAAATGGAAATTATAATAGTTTTAAAACTACAGGGTTGTTGGGAAGATTCAATGCCATAAATAAATACTTAGCAACTTTTTGGACATAAAATAAATTCTCAGTAAATTTTATTAGCTATAGTACATAAGTGCCAGTTACAGAAAATATCTGTATTCTAGAAAAAGAACATTAGCATGAAAATGGTATTGGCCAAAATGAAAAAAAAAAGTGATTAATATCCACATACTGGAAGGAAAGAAATAAAAAGAATGGACAATTCCATTCTTCATGAAGTAACAAGATAAAATAGGTCAAGTGTTCAGTTGACTTAACCTGCTTATTCACACATTCTTCATCCATCATTCCTTTTCACATACACAAAAAAATATTAACTTAAAATCCAGCTATAATTTAAATTCATTTTTCTATAATTTTCCAACATCTTCTCCACACTTTCTTCCTGCATCATCTGTCCTATTCTAGGACACCATCAAACCTATCAGCATCCTGTCTCACCTGGAGCACACATGGCTACATCACATCACTCTAGCCAACTGAGTCTTTACCTATACTCAGTAGTACTCTCAACACAGGTAACAGGATCAAATGAGTGGGAATTGTCAGCCTGTCCTACCTAGAATATATCAACCATCTTGGCTTAAAAAAATAACATATTCTTTTAGTTCTCACTTAAAATTGCAAAAAAAACATGCAGAATGATAATAAAATTATGTGCTATTTTGACAAGTAATTGTAGTTTACTTGGTTTTATTGATTGTTGTTTTGACAGGTAATGAGTTGTAGTTCACTAGGTTTCATTGATTGTTGTTTGACAAGTAAATTAGTTACAGTTTATAAGGTTTTAGTCATAGTTCACTAAAAACACATATAAAAATAATCATGGGTATGTCAGACATTTATTAAAATACATTTATACTCACCAAAATTTCAAAGATAGAAAAAGCTAAGGTAACCCAGTGTTTATGTGGGACGTTTTATGTAGAATATAGTTTTGATTGCCTCCCTTCAAAAACTAAAAATGGAACAAATCCACTGAAGGACATTTTGCTTTAAGATGTATAGTGAATCAGAAATCAATTTGTGCTGGTTTGCAATATGGACCAGGAAAATGTTATGGTTTTTATTATTACCCAACTCCTAATTCCTAAGGGGTACAATACATTTGAATCAATTGTAGGAAGAAATGAATCTTTTAGAAGTTAACCACCATTCTTGGAGGAGATGCATTGAATTGAAGCAGGACAGCCTCTGGTGAGTAGGAGTGGGAGCTGGAATCAGAGGGTGAAGGGAATTCAGCCAGGAAACTGCTGCCTGCACAAACGGATGTTCAGGTGACACTGTGAATCTCATCTCAAATCTAACGATAACCCCAGGTTAAGTAATTTACTCACAGTGACACAGCTAGGAAGTGTCAGGAAAAGGAAGAGAACTACTGGCAGGGGTGTGACCACAGATGGTGTCTGGTGGTTAAGCAACCACCATGAAATACCATCTCTTAGTAGTGACAAATAACCTGCCCACATTCAGCTAAGATAGGCAGTTGATGATACTTTTAAAAATTTTATTTCTTTCAATTCCTCCCCCCTTTATACTGACCATTGTATTTAGCTTGAATTTATTACTTAAAGAATTTGGTATAAAGTGAGCTCAATTTGGTCAATGCCAACAGGTGGTTTAAGGAAATTGAAGTAGGCTGTCCCAGAAAGTATTCTACGACAAAGGCTAAAATGCAATTGAATCTTTTCCCAATATATGATGTTCATTAAAAACTACCACTGTTTCGCTTTTAAAATATAAACTCTGTAGACTTTTCCCCTTTAATTTACCACATAATGCCACATGCAGACTACAAAGGAAAGTGCCTTACAGATTGCAATAAGCAGCCACTTAGAAGCTCAGTGAAAGATCATACAGTTGCTAGTGGACAAAGTGCTTAACTCCATTAGTGCCATAGGCTGATTAAATCACCCACATTACATTTCAACGGTGTTTCAGCCAATTAAGCCAGCTCAATTCATCTCTTCTTTCTGGGGTCATAAAGACATTAGAAACAAATTTACGATCAGGCCTGTTAGTGAAATGACTTGTAGAGTTGTTTTTAAATCAGGGCGGCTAAATTAATAATAATAAAAAAGTTCAAAATTATCTGAAACAAGTATTTTTTAATATTCAAAGTCATCACGATATAGCCTTGATTACGTTCAGAAATGCTTTTTCCTTTCTTTCCCTAAGCAGACTTAGGAAGCAGTGAACTGAGCAAACCAGTCAGCTGGAACAGAGGAAGAAATAAGTGGAATTCATTTTCAGTCAGGTGACCCCATTGTGGAACTATCTTCTTTCAGCATTCAGTTCCCCTGAATGATAATTCCACCAAGCAGTGCACAGGAGAGGGTAGATTTAATCCCTGAAGTAATGTGTATCTAGTGAATGCTGTTTAGCCGATTAGGTTGTGCAGTTTCTAAAACTACAGATACTGCTTTTGATACTCTTTGCCTGATTCATCAAGCTCCCCACAAAACACCATCTATCATCAGATCTTTGACCAAAATGAAAACAAAGAGCTCATCAGGTATGGGGAAAATAAATTTATGTAAATTGATAGCAGCAAATGCTCCATGAATAAATAGATTCCTACTTCATTATGCTAAAAAAGAACCCTTTTATTGTTCATGATACCATTTATAAAGGATTGAAAGATATTTTGACTAATTTTACTGAGATAATCTTTCAGACAAAATTTCTCTTTTTCTAAAATAAATTCACTAAAAGAAATTTGAAAATGGTAAATTTGGGATCAACCACTAGAGCTACTTCTCATTTATCATAAATGATCTCTAGATTCAAGACTCATGTTTGATGGTCTTAAAATCCATTTGTTCAGTAATTAGTTAAGAGTGTAATCTGTCTGCTTAAAAGAGACATACAAATAATCGCTTATAAAAAACAGAATTCAGGATTTGTTTTGTTTTTCTTCTTGTTTTATGTAACAATTGACAGTAGATTCAAGTCTAGTGTGATAACTGTGTTAGAAAAACATATTCTATGACCAAACTTCTTACATTTCACTACTTCATTATTCCTATGCTGTTTCTCTCCAAGCCTTATCCCAGATAATAAAATCTGCATTTCATCCAGAAGAAAGTCAAGGGAAAAAAAGAAAAAAACAACTTTTTACACTTAAGAACACAGTCTATAAAGTATATTTTTCACTTGCATTCATGCCATTTATGTAACAGTCATAGGAATATACCTGGCTGCAAATACCTGGCTTCAAAGGCAGATGGATAATTGGACACTTTTTCTCTTTTCATAAAAGACTGAGAGAATATATACTATACATAAACACACACACACACACACACACACACACACATATGGAGTCCACTAACAGACTCTGCAACAGATGGCAAATGCAATAACCTTAAGTAGGTAAGTAACAAGAAAAGATCCTTCAGGAAATTAGAGAAGGAAGATTTCACGTAGTATAGTATATGTGGCTTTATTTCTGTCCTAGTCTCTAGTTATGAGGTGTTGAAAAGAGCATCTGCTGATAAAGCTGCAATCTGCAGTGCTCCATAGACTAACCACCACCAACAAATGCAAACTGACACTTCTGAAATGGATTAGTGTGCATATCAACAATCTCCTAATGGCTTTCATCCTTTCTATCACATTTGACCTTGCCTTTTGGAGGCATTTGATAAGTGATTAATTATTCATCCTAGAACTTGATCCTTGAACAACTAAACTACTTCCCGGAAGCAAATATGGATGTGTATTAGAGCATCAGAATCTATGAATTATTCATTGATTGTAGGCCTTATATTTGCCTAGTGTGGTCCAATCTCTAAGTTAGGCAGTCTGTGAAATATAAAAATAATGGAATGCATGGTCTCTGACCTCAAAGGGGTTTCTACCAGAACGAAACAAATATTAACAGGATGTGTGGACTGAGTTGTTATAATCGACTGTATTAATGTCCATCTTCAGGGATTCCGTTCAGTGCTGTGAGCCTTAGCTAAATTACAACCTATCTCTAGAGAAATGGTAGAAAAAAAAGAGGATTCAAAACAAAGGAAACAAACAAAAGACCAGCCTAAATCTGAAATTGAACATCAATGAAAATTTTGCTGGTATTAAAGGAAAAAGAAAAACCACAAGGCCCAAATTGTGGATTGATTATAATTTGTTGTCATTAACAAACAGGAAGAAGTGGAGTAGCATATATAAGCTCAGATGTGAGTACCTCAATGAATTCCAAACAGCAAGTAGAAAATCTGTATAACATCCTAGAAGTAGAAGAGGGAGAAGCACTGGAGTAAGGGAAATTGAAACTTAGAGACATTCATATCTCAGAGAGGAGAACAGAGTTAAAACCCTGAGCAATTGATCAGTCAGTTCCAAATCAAGGAAGAAGGGAAAGGAAAGTCTTTGTATTTTCTGAATATGGTACATTTTGTTTCATTGAAAGTTGTAGGATATATTCACAGATAGATAGGTCTTTTATAGGTTGGAGTTAATCAGCCAATTCCTTTGAAGTTACAGATGTTCTTTTACATGCATATTGAGAAGATGGCATTTGTATATTTTTTATAACTAGTTTTCTCTGTGGCCAAGTGTTAGAAGCTGGTCCTACTATGATACAGGAATATCCCATGTCCAAAGGACCATTCTAGCAGGAAGTAGGATTATCAGGGTCTTTATTATTCTTTTTGTGCCTTCTTTAGAGTCACTCATTTTGTGGATTGCTTTGTATGCAATATTTGGCATGAATCCTGGTATACCTAGCTCTCCAATAACTTTAAGATAGAGGATGGCTAAATCACACACTGGGTGTGTATAATGTTTGAGGATAGCCTTTGGGACAGACCTAGTAACTAGCACTATCAGAAAGGGCTGGTCATTTTGAGAGAGAAGATATATGGTGGGGGTGCCGAGGAAGTTAAACATTAAAAGTGATTATAAAATTAGAAAAATTAGCTCAATAACTTCTCAAGTCTATGCCCAAGTTTTAACCTGCTTCCCCGTGTGATCCTTGGAGACTTGTTTTGGTCCTCATTTAGTCTGAGGAAGATATTTAGGGTAACCTTTTCCCCTCTCAAAGCCAAAGCTACTAGAGAGATACAAAAACAATAATACTTGATTACAATTTAGTTAAGTCAAAAGATTATTATTTTAATTGTAAGTATATAAAATTTAAAAATATTTCTTTAAAGACTTGTAAAATATTTAGTCTCACTTTTTAATGTTTAGTTAATTGAACATCTGTTCATTTTTAAACTGTACTAACAGTTTACTTTTTAAAGTATTGAACTTTACTAAAACAACAAACAAAACCTTGGGACCAACATTTAATTTTAAGTGATCACATGTCAAAACTGTGTTTAATTCTTTAGAAAAGGAACAATAAGTATGATCAAGCTATTTCAAAAAAGGTATAGGAAATAAAGAAGAACATATAATCATTATAAGGAAAAAACAGGATTAAGAATGTAAAATTACATGCAAAACTGATTAATGCACTATAAAGCAACACAACTAGAACTGTATAGTGATATTTTTCTCTTGGACAGACACCAGTTGCATGCCCATAAAACAAGATTAATTTACACTGCTTTCGGACAAGAATACGCAGTATTGCTATTTTTGACCTCTAACCTTAGAAAACTATAAAATGCCTTAACCAATAGTAAATAATAAGTAGTCAAAAGCTATATACTTATAGAGAATGAGACAATACTTGGATCAGCTTATTGGGCAATGATACCAAATGATAGTTGTTCCTTTGCCTATATGGGCAGCAGAATATCTTAGTTGGTATACCTTGTACCATGGCCATCAAATCAAAAGTCATATAGTGTCATACCATAAGATGGTTTCCATTTCGAGATTTTGATAGAAACTTAGGATCGTTTAATATGTTTAATATGCTTTAGTACATCAGGGATTTTGTAGTAGTAGTAATAGTAGTAGTAGTAGTAGTAGTGATATTTATTCTTACATTACATGCTTAGCAGACCAAACACCAGAAATTCATTTCCAAGAAATTTTATCTGCTATATCAATAAATGTAATTGACCTAATCCCTCCAAAATTTGCTAAGTCATTTAAATGATAGAAAGTAACTGATCCCACTATCTATAATGCTAGAACATTGTTAGTTATGAAGTTATACCAGGTCACTCACTAGGAGGGTTTTCTAGGTATTGATTTCAACTTCCAATCCTTAATGGTGTGTATTTCATACCAGATTAAATAAAATTATTCTCAAATATGGCACTCAAAAACATTCAAAAGCTATTCAACAATAGATTCAATAAGTCGTATTCTGATTTTTTAAATGGGGGGCTGATACTTATTGTATTTCTTATATAACTACAGTTCCAGTGAAAGTGAAAATATTCAATAAAAGTACATTCATTCTGACTTCCCCAAAAATCCATCAAGAGAAAAAAAATACATAAGTTTCAAAATAACATCAACATTATTTCTAACAAAAACTGTAATTAATTTTTAGGTCACTCATGCTTACATACCTGATTTTTGTTCAAATGTTCCATAGTCTACTTTCATGATATCTTTTATATCTGGATAAAATTAAGTTCTGAAATTGTTGACTCAGTCTCATGCTGAACCCCGAAATTTGTCTACGTGATATTAGCTCAGAAGCTTGTAGGATCAGTCTTTGCTTGAATTATCAGTTGATAAGACTACCTGGTATACTTCTATCCATGTAGCTCTGAGTCTGACCTTTGTAGCAGAAAGAAAATTCTAGCCTGTATGAGAGAACAGAAGTCACCTATAGATGATAGTACTGAAAGGTTGTGTCCAATCTATTACAAAAATAAAAAATATCAAAAAGAAGAAAATAGAATTAATACTATAGATACAAGAAATGACTGGTTCAAAAAGAATTTGTTGATATTTTCTGGAACGATTGAGAAAAATTTCATGAGCACAATGGTACCACTAAATATTTAGGGCCTTCCTCTAGTATATGTTATCTCAATAGCATACTTGGAGTAATGATGATTTACCTAAATAAAATTAATTTAAGAAAGGGTAAGCTTCCTGTTTAATACAATTGCTCTTTTCAAGAAGCCACTTGAACTTCTGAGCTAAGTGAGAATTATATAGAACATGAAAAAATAATTCTAGCATTCTTTTTATAATATAGAAAAATTTATTTTTCTAGACACCTGCCTAGAAATCTTAAGGAAAGTTAAAATGTAACAGGCATCTTGACTTTTTTTTTAATTTAGGGATTCTTTTAGAAGACTAAACCATTTGAATTATTAGGGGATAGGAAGTAATGTGATTAAAATAAGTTCTTGAAAATAAAATTAAACATTGTAACTTGCTGCCTATAACTAAGAGAGCATAACATTTAAGCTTGAAAATATAAGAAAGTACTACAATAATAATGAATTTGAGTTTTTGCAGAAGTGAGAAACTTTTGCCTGTTTTTTTAAAATTATTTTTAATTTTAAATAATCAAAGCTATAAAAGAGCCAGCATAAAGCATAGGGAGTTGCTCTGGTGAGACGTAAAATACCCATTAACTGGAAAGATCACAAAAAGAGAACAGGACAACTTTACAGCCTTTTATTATGAGCAGACTGCATATTCAAAGACTCATTTATCATTTTAATAGGAATAAAACAAATTTTAATCTTTCATTTTTATGATTTGTAGCATTAAGTATTCACGTACTCCTTTTTAATGAAAACACCTATCAAAATTGAACAAATGTACTAAAATTTAGACTGACCTATTAAGTTTTTTTAGACTGATTACTTGTCATTATTATAAACTGAGGCAAATGAAGTTTCCTGTCTGCAAATTTTCTACAACCTCTATTTCCATTCAAATTTTATTTTTATTATCATTCTCACATATGCAATAAGAATACATTTATCGTTAAAACATTATTATTCTTCCATAAAGATACATTCTTTACTCTGCTTACATAACCATATTCAAGTATAGCTCCAATACAATCTAACTTACTCATATTAATTTAACTTTCAACCACAGTCTTATTTTACTAGGAGTTTGTTAATTGATAACTATCTCTAATATACTAGAAATTTAGAGACTAGCAAATCTCATAAACAGATAGATAATAACAACCTACAGCCATATACATTCCAGTCATACCTCTTTAAGCAGGAAAATTAAATTTAAAAAAAATAAATAATTAAATCACATTTGCGTAATTAAACCTGAAGTATAGCTATTGTATAATATACCGAATGTTATGGTTTGGATGTGAGGTGTCCCCCAAAGCCATGTGAGAATATGCAAGAAGGTTCAGAGGAGAAATGATTGGGTTGTGAATTATTATCCCCTAATAATTCAAATGGTTTAGTCTTCTAATTCAATCAGTGAATTCATCCCCTGATGGAATTAACTGAGAGGTAACTGAAGTGGTAGGGTGTGGCTAGAGGAAGTGGAGATTAGGGTGTGGCTTTGAGATTATATATTTATATATATTTATATATATATATATATATATATAAAATACACACACACACACACACACACATATATTTGTATCTGGAGAATGGACTCTCTCTGTTTCTTGATCATTATGATATGAGCTGCTTCCCCCTGCCACACTCTCTCACTATGAGGTTCAGTCTCACCTCAAGCCCCATGAAATGAAGGTCTTCTATGGACTAAAACCTCTGAAACTGTGAGCCCACTAATAAACTTTTCCTCTTCTCTACAGTTTTGCTGGTTGGGTCCTTTAGTCACAGCATCAAAAAAGCTGAAGAAAACACCAAAGAAAAAATATATATAATATTTAAAATTACATATGCATGTGTGCTTGTTTTTCTGTTTGTGTGTGTGATGCTTAGTAACCAATGTTTTAGTGTTAGATCTTACTTAAAAATTATCTGGGTAGTCATAATTTATTCATCTTTTAACTATTATTATCAACAAAATATTATAAATCTGTCAGAGGGTCTTAGAAATTTAAGGTGACATATATCAAAACTCTTGACAGTGAAAAGAATTTCAGAATCATAATTAAAATTATATTAAACACAAATTTGCATTTTTCTTAATTGTAAGCCTTGTATGGAGGTAATATTAGCTTATCTGGTCATTGAAACATAAGAATTTTAGATTCTTTTGTCATAAAATAATTTCATTTTAAAAATATAAAGTGTAATTGTTCATTGTCTGACATAGATTAAACTAGGGATTTCCCCAGATATTTATTTTGTTGTTATAAACATGGGGTGTATATGTATGTTTGTGTGTGTGTGTGTTCTTGTTGGTTTTATCACTTGTTCTCAACAAGTTGATTATGATATTACTTGGTACAATTATTTGTTTTTGTACTCTTGTAGTTTTTACTGCTTCATAGGTCTCTAGATTTAAGGTTTTGATCAAATTTAAATAATTTTCAGATATGTTTTCTTCAAGTATATTTTCTGCCCCCTGACCTTTTGGGAAGACTTTAGTTATGTGTGTGGTATCCCCCACATCATAGGGACTAATAGGGAGGTTCTCTTCATTTTCTATCATTCATGCTTCTTACTTCCTCTGTGCTTCATTTTGAATTTTAAAGTTCACTAATCATCTCAAGGTACTAATGTTCTATTAATCCCACCTAGGGGAATTGCATTGTCTAAATTGCATTTCACTTATCTTGTACAGTCTTTGCTCTTTGCATCATTTTTTGTCCTTTAAGGTGGTCTTATTTTTGTTTTGCTCTGTTTTCCTTGTTGGATTTTTCTCATCATATGCATCAGATTTTCTGACTTTCAAACATTGTAATGTAGGCTGAATGGTTGATGAAGAGTATTATTTATTCTAAATTCCTATGCATTAGACTTTGTTGTTTCCTCTCAAGTACAGTAGACTTTATTCTGTCAGAATTCAGCCATGTATAGTCAATTTTATTTATTTATTTTTTCTGATTTTTAGAGGTATTTATTCACTTATTTCTTGGTGGGGATAAGCGCATTTACACCGATGGTTATTCTCACATGAAGATTGTTTTAGCCCTATCCCTAAGATGTGTCTGTTTTGTGTGTTCTTCACTGTATGCCTCAAGTGTTTAGCAGCAGTTCCTTTCTCAATCTGGTCTTCCAATCTCTAAAGTTATATGTTACCTTGAAAATTTGTTCTTTCCTAAAGTTGTTCTTGCTTGGCTTTGTGGAATTTAATTTAGGGCATATGCTGATTGGTACTTAGCCAGAGACTTAGTGACCTTTAATTGCTGGAGTTTGTTTATTTGTAACCTATTCTAACCTAAACATTACAGCTGGGGTAAATCTCTTTGAACATCAAATTTAGTTTCTTCAACTAAGGGCAACTTGCAGAGTTCTGTTTGTTTGGGTTCTCCCTCCCCACACTATTTGAAAATTGTCCCCCAAGCAGAAAGTCAGGTCATGGTAGAACTCATCTCTTTTTCTCACTTCCCACGGGGATTATAATGCTTCACTGACTGTTGTCCAATGACTGAAAATTGTTGTTTCCTATATTTTGTCCAAATCTCTAGTTAGATTGCTATGGTAGGGTAATTCTCATAGGGGTTATTCCTTTAGGAACTCTGTGTCTATTACAGAACTCCACATTCTTTTTGAAGGAAAAAAAATATTCTTCAGTGCAAACAATTCATATTACATGTTAAAGCTACTTTCTTACTTACTCATCATCAAATATTAATATCCACTCCATGGTCCATTGGTAAACTAGGATGAATTTTAAATGCAAATAAACCTTTTATAGTCTTTTTGCAATGTTGGGCTTACTTAGGAAACTATTTCCTTATGTTTACCATTTTGATAAACTTTAGAAGAAATCGAGGGGCTGCTTTAATTGAAATAGATTTCTGTTGGGTATGAGCATTAGGTCAGTTAATACTGGCTCCAGAGCTTCTGCTAGAGTGCCAAATGTCTTTTGAGAAGTTGTTTAGGTATCCATTATCTTTAACATGGGCCCTTCTCAGGATCAGGAACTTTAATGATAGAGCCAACAGGGCTAAATCTTTTATTGAGTTGGTCTGACCTAAGGGTTCCTTGAATTTTCACAGGTGTGAAATCACATATATTTGTGGAATAATTTTAAGGGAGGTTTAAAGAGAGGTTTTATTGGATTCCAGCACAGAGAAATCTAACAATAGAGCTACCAATAAAGTTAGGAAAAGGAGAGTAGGAAGAGGCCATTATTTAGAATAAACAATAGGAAATGAACAATTGTAAGGATTTTATCCCTCTGAAATTTCTCCAGTTTTAACTTGGCACCCCCTATTAGGTAAAACAATGTACAGCAAATGGTTGCAGAGTCAGTCTCAGCTTTCTGCACATGTCATGACTACGCAGGCCAAATAGGATTTTTTTAGACTTTTTTCCCCACTAGAAATCTAACAAAAAAATATTTACATAATCCATGAAAAGAAAACTACAAATTGAGGTCTTTCTTACTATCCTAACTGCAATTTTATAAACCAGGAAAGCACAGAATCAGTGGGGTAGATGTCCTAATCTAGCTCTGAAATAAAGAAAGCTCATTTCCTTTTTAAAATTATTTCTTCTTGAAAATGAAAAGAAGAGATAGTGGCATCAATGTGAGAGAGACTTACAAGCAGACAAGCCCATTGTTGTGTTTCCTAGTTGAGGCAACACTGTATTCCTCATTCATGGCTTTCCAAGTGCTGAGCCAGAGATGGCAGTCTTGGGCAGCAGAAAGAAAGGAGACAATTGTGTAATGTTAGTACTCTTTCTTTAGTTTCTTCTGTTATATTCAGAGGCCATATTGCTACAAACACAACCAAGACCAAACTGAGCTGTTATAGAAGAAATAAAGACCACCAACTCACATTGTAAGAGTAGGGTAGGAAAAAAAAAAAACTAGAAACATATCATTAACTGAAATAAGGCTGGTTCAACTCTCATTCTCCTTAATACCTTTAAATAAAATGGCTCTTTTAAATCATCAAAAGCAACACCCATATCAAAGAAGTTGTAATCATCAGAAATCTGTAAATTATCCATGTTCCCCTTTCAAGAATTTTCTATTCAGTGGTCTTTGTGTGTGTGTGTGTGTGTGTGTGTATTAAATACATATTTGATTAAATAATTGAAAATGTACTTCTTTAAAAAATGGTTCCAGAACAGGAGTAAAAAAAATGTGACTAATGACAAATGTATGCTTTTGTCATCTTAGTAGTTTTTCATCTTATTTTCTTTCTTTTTTTTTTTTTTTAGTATTTATTTATTTATTTTTAGTTATCGGCGGACACAACATCTTTGTTTGTATGTGGTGCTGAGGATCGAACCCGTGCCGCACGCATGCCAGGCGAGCACGATACCGCTTGAGCCACATCCCCAGCCCCTCATCTTATTTTCATTAAACTATTTTTTTCAATTTGATAAAAATTTACATTATTTTACAGGGGAACAAAGAAATAAATTATTAACATAAGAGAAAAATATGATGTTTAATCAGAAACTATTCAAAAATTGCTTATATTGTACTGGCTTTATCAAAGAATATATACAATATATCAAAATTGTGTTATATTACTCATATCAACTTTAGTTTTATTAGGAAATTTCTCATAAAATTTGTCTCTTTTGAGGATGTCCATTCAGGAGCCATAACTTAGTGTTATCCTTGAGATATATATTGTTACAAATTATACTCAGTGTTCTCTTTTGATAGAGTAATACTGTGCTCAGAGATTTCATGTAAGATAAGAATAGGTTCATTTAAGTCTAGAGAGAGGTGAGGTGGAAGGTGACAAAGCCCAGTTATCCCCAGCTGGTTGGTATTATGTGGATACTTTTGGCCATTCTTAAAAGTGCCTAGAATAACCTTCTGCTTTCAGACCATCTTTCCTCCCACAATTCCACTATTGCATCTCATCTCTTCTTTCTTCAGCATGGAGGGATTATTAGAATATAGTCCTTGGATAATTTCTAAAAGTTCAAAACAACAAATAATCATGTTCATGATGTAACCTGATAGGCTAAGATCATGACACGGTAGGTATGATTTCTTATACAATCTTTATTTTTCCAGCCCAGGAAATTAGACTCTAAAACCGAAGCTCTTACATTCTATGCCTCTTGATGTCTTCATAGGGTCACACATAATAATGAGCAAACAGTCAGAATTCAATAATTATTTTTTGGATAATAATTCCTGAGATCAAATAAGTTGCTAATTAGCATACTTCATTTTCTAAAATGTTATGATTAATTATCCACACAATGTCACCATTCTTTAGAATATAAAGATGTTTTTGTGTACTAGAAAAACTTATAGGGATAATGAAAAAGACACAGTATCATTTTATTATTATATCAATCTAATAAGATATGAGTAGGATCACTTATTATAAATTTTCTAAAATATCTAATTTTAAACAACATTAGCCATTAACCAGGGATTCTAGAACTCCTCTCTGAATTCTGTTATTGAACTGCTCTTTCAGTTTGGTAAAGTTACTTAATCTTCTTTTAGTTTCCACTTCTGAAAAAGAAAGATAAATAATTCTTACATAAGTTCAGAAGGCAACTCACAGAAAAGTAAATAAAAGATTCCGCACATTCATAAAATTCTAGAAATACACTTGACCTCAAGAGTTCATTTGTACTCCTGGGAATCAAGATTTTTGTAGGTACACATTTTTTTTCAATGATTTTCTGTGCAGACTCCAATGGTAGCAAAAAAAAAAAAAAAAAAAAAAAACTGCCATAAAGAATTAGATGAAAGAAAAATCTAAACCCTAAACCATTTACAGAGACTTTTTAAAGTACCATTTCTGAGTCAATATTTATTTGTTACTTATACTGACTTATTCTTACATCCTATCCTACAACATGAATCTTTAGTTTTGGTCTTAATATCACCGTCACCTTTTTATTATCATCTTCTTAGGAGCTTCCTTTCTCTTCATCCTGAGAATTTCCCCCGTCAAATTCTTCATCAAATTAAATATTTTTGCTTCTCCCTCTTGACTTTCAGATCCTGTCATAGTATCTTTCCACTTTTTTTTCCTGTCTTTTATTTACTTTGTCTCCTTCAACTGATGTTTTTTTGTTTGTTTTTGCTTTTTTGGAGTAAGGATTGAACCCAGGGACCTAACCACTGAGTCAGATCCCCACCTCTTTTTGAAACAGGGTCTTGCTAAATTGCTTAAAGTCTTACTAAGTTGCTGAGGGTAGCTTTGAATTTGCATTCCTTCTGCCTTAGCCTCACAAGCCACTGGGATCACAGGGGATCATCACCACATTTAGCTCAAGTGAGGTTTTAATGAGGACTTTATTCTCTTGTTTTCATCTTTCTTAGGTTCAACCTCTAATTTTTACACTTAAGAAGATATCTCTTGCAATCTGAACTTGAGACTACATGGTTTGTTAAAATACTCTATATCCTAAGGCAATTTATTACATATTTCAGATTTATTAAAAATAGACTAGAATCTTCCACCCCAATAACCTTTATTCCAGTTCCTCAAGAGACAAGTAATTTAGACTAAACACTACACATTTCATATGTTGGCAGTGTTGTTGCTTTTTTTATAGTTGTTATTCTTACCCCTGAACTTTTAGTATAAATATAGTGGGAATGAGAATATAAGAGAGTGTATACAGAGAATCTAGGTAACTTAAAAATGTAATGGATAATATGGGCTGGGAAGATAAAATGTTAAGTAATAATGAACTAGAAAATACTGAGCCATATGACCAGATGCATCATTAATAAGATTTCTGAATGGAAAGTTGTTTAGTAGCAGATTCTGGTTATGTTGAATCTAAGATGCTGGTAATGTAATAAGACATAACTGTTTTACAAGTAGTTAGAAATTTATGACTTTGGAATCTTGAGATTGACATCAGGATTGGAGATATAGACCCATATATTTCATCAAAGATGAGAACTGAAAACATAGAATTTGACAGAATTTAAAAGAATAGAGTTTTACTCTAAAATAAATCAGTGAACCAAAGGTAGTTACAGAGAGCAATGCTGACATTTAGGTACTATAAAGAAAAGTGTTAGAGAAGGAATTGTCAAAGAGAGGAAGAAAAAAAAGAATGTGATATTATAAAACCAAATAAAATCTTCACTATGAATCATGAACTAAAAAAAAAAATCAGGGTGCTATATGTAGATAGAATTAACAGTATTTCAGGGAGTGATTCATGTCAATCAGACTGAATACTTTAAAAAATTTTAACTTTTTGCTTAATTATAAGAAGAGAAAGGATGTTCCTACCATCTGTCAATGATTTTATTAGAATTTTTATCTTTATGACAGGTACCTTGGAGATGAATATTTTAAATAAGTCATGATATATTGTACTAAGTAGTGTTCACTTTCTGTCATGTAAGGAAGGCTATCAATGTAGAGTGATGTTCTAAGAGAGAATGACCAAGGCCTGCACATTGAGGAACAGGAGAGCCAGGTCAATCCTGGATAAGTACAATATGCCACTCATTCACTAAGGGCCACACTGGTGATGGGACTCTATCTTCCAAACTGAGTGACAGGAATGACTACATTCCGTGGATACCAGGGATAGATAGGGAATTTCTATTTGTGAATTAGATGATGTTGTAGTTACCAATTTATCACCTCTTTGTTTCGAAATAACCCTTTTGCTCTTCTGTAATAAAAAATGGATATGGGACATAAATGCTGAGGTGACATTATGGGAAGAAAGTTTTGCTTCCTAGTTGTGGTATGTGTTTTTGGTAAATTTCTGAAATGCATGTGGCTTCCCCAGAACCCGGGTCATATAATGTGAACAAGTAATTCTCATTAGGCCATTGAATGTGGGTGGCTTCTTTAGCATGAAGACCCTGCAGTACATAATGGTTAGCAGCAACCATCCACCAGCAACTTTTCCTACCCTCCCTTGGACACTTTTGTAGTAGACTACCTCCACTGAGACAGTTTGCTAAGCACAATTTTCCCAGAACCTGGAAGGCATATTTCCAACAAATTCTACCAGCATCCACCACAGCCAATTCTCTACAGCATTAATCCATGATCAAATTCTCTCTAACAAGATCTGTATCTATCTGATGGCATGTGGAGTTTTCCTTTGGATGCTCATGTAAACCCTAAGATTACTGGCTCTTCTAGAGTTCTCCTTATTTCTTGCTCATTATTCTAGTCTCTTGTTATGGTTAATAATTTCTTATATTAAATTTGCCTCTATTTCTTTTTGCTGATCAGATCCAGACAGATATATTGACCCAATGGCATTCTAGAATCAAATTTATGAAACTTTATGACATTTCATTACAAACTGGACATTGTACCAGATAATTGGCATGATCAAATAGCATAATTTCTCAAAATATGTATTCCATAGACATTATATATTTAAGTGTAAAAGGTGAAATTATATATTAGAAGAAAGTATCAGGGAACATATTCATGACTTTAGAAAAGACAAAGTTCTCTTACACAGAACCATTAGAAAAACATTAATCATAAAAAGACAAATTGCATTAAGTTTAAATTAAGTTTCAGTCATCAAGAGAAACCATTAAATAAAAATAAAAACTGACTGCATCCAGTATATATAAACAACTCCTACGAATCAGTACAGAATTTGACAACACAACAAATAAAAGAGCAAAAGATTTGATGGGCATTTTGAAAAATAGGATAGATCTCAAAATAACTAATAATCATATGAAATTGTGTTCAGCTTCATTATTCACTGGGATTATACCAACTAAATCCAAGATGCCATACCTTTATCTATCAGAAAAACTGAGATTAAAATAAAATTAAAAGAGGATGATATTAAGTACAAGCAAGATTTTGGAGAAACCAAAATGCCCATAAACTATAAGTAAGTGAGAACTCAAATCAACACTGCCAATATCTACTATATTCTTTTCCAGTATCTACTAAAATGAAAAAAACATACAATTATAGTTCAACACCAGAATTCATGTTTATCAAATACACACAAATGTTTGTAACAGCATTCCATATACAGTCTGATATTTGAAATAACCCTGCTGTCTAACAATCAAATGGAAAACCAAATTGTACTATATTTACACAATAAAATACTCAGAAATGAGAAATACCAAATTATTCCACACCCGAGGAGATGAAGGGAAAGCAGAAATTCACAAGTGAACCTTGGTGTATAAAAGTTAACTCTTGAGGAAGAAAGTATGTGGAAGACAACAAGGAGGATCTTGAAGTCATGAGCAATCTCCTGATTCTTCCCCTGAGATGCTGTAATGATGCACTTGCCCAACTTTTGAAATCACTGTGGAGCACACTGATTTTTGATGATTTGGATGCTAGTCTAGATGTTTGTAAGACTGCCAGAACAGTTTAAGTTATAAAAGTAAGATGATTCTTCCATAGACTGAGAAAGATCCTCACATGTAAGATGTAGTACACAGGTGCAACTCTGTGAAACACTGGAGTCCTCTGGGGTTCTGTCACTCACTGACTCACCATTTATTCCCAATTACCTTAGTTGATGTCACTTTCTAAAATGGTCTTTACTTGACATTAGTACCTTCTTTTGTCCTCTTTTTATTCAGTCAAAAAACCAGCCATTTAGTTACCTGGTTACTATAGTCTGAAGCTTTATATTTCTCGTAGACTTATGTGATAAATAACAAACACAATTGTATTATGTGGAGAAAATTTTATATTTCTCGTAAAAAAGCACCCAGAAACAGGTCATATGTAACAATTTGTTAGATATAATAGCAACAGCTAGTGCTTTATATATTCACTACTTGAGTCAAGATTTTAAGAGCAAAGAAGTAAGTAGATGCATTAAAGTTGAACTAAATATTAAAGGCTGACATAATTGCCAGATAAGAATCCATTCATTCTACACTTCTTAGTCTGTTTAGTTAGAACCTCAGGGCCAATAGAGAGTTTAAGTTCCAGGGTCCTGATTTCACAATGAAGTGCATTTTATGATGGAGATGATGTGCTATTCAATTGGTAGACTAATGTGTTGTATGGTTGCTAAGCTTGCAGTCTAAAGAATGACTCACTGCTGCTCTATTTATTATTTATGGATTACACAGAGGGCCGAGAGAGAGAGAGAGAGAGAGAGAGAGAGAGAGAGAGAGAGAGAGAGAGAAACTTGCAAACTAAAATCAATACAAATAATAGCCTCTCACAAGAGAAATCCCAGGGTTTAAGTAGCACTTTCTTGTCTTTCCTCTAGACATTTTTTTCCTCTCACTTTTTCCTTTCCCTTATTTGCTTAAAAAAATAATTTTGGAGTATTTTACTGTTTTAAGTTAAAAGTGGTAGCAATCAGAATACCCTTTGATTAACTCTACATCCGCACTATAACTTACAAAAAATAAACACTGGACAGTATGAACATTTCCAGACCAGAAAAAAATAGTAAACTTATTGAATCATCAGATATGTTAATTGTTTTACTCTTCCTAATACTCTTATGAAATATTTTACTGCCTTCTAAGTAATTTTATTAGAAGTAAATTTCTATAATGAGGTAAAATCAGCCTATAGAATGTGTCTGAATCTACATATGAATCATTTTGTTCATTTTCCACATAACAGTATAAGAGACTTTATTTTTCTAAATAGTACTAGATTGATTATATCACATCAATGTAAATAGTACCTCAATATTAAATGCGACAGTCATAGAGTGTTCTGAAAGAAAATGAAAAAAGTGATCAAATAAAAAACATTTTATTTTGCAACACTTCAAATAAAGGCCCTTAAAAAGCATGTTTTCTGATATTTTACTTCTACAGATTAAGATTTAATAATAATTTAAGCAGGTGAATAGAACATAGTTTCAGGCTCCTTATCTCTTAAGGGAAATATGTGGTGTTCAAAATAAAAAAAAATTCTAAGATATATAGTTTGTTAGTAGAAACCTCTATCAAAATCTACATAAAACTTAACAAGAATAGTTGTCCATATAAATATATGTCAATATTGTACACAATTATATTTGCTTGTACCCATTTGAATCTAGCATTTTGGCCTGTGTGTGTGTGTGTGCTTATATTTTTATTTACTCATGTTTATAACTGTATTATCTTCTGACTTAGTTTATTTCATTGTTTTTAGTTCTAAAATGGGAAATTAACAATATAACAACAAAGGTATTAGTGATTGAGGGAAGTTATTAGAGTCTTGTGAGCAATATACAGATATTGGTTTTGATTCTGAAGAAGATAGGTACCCATTTGATGATTCTCATTCATGAAAATATAAGATTTAAATTTTAACAGTTTCAATGTAGCTGTTTATTGGATAATGGACTAAAGAGGCCAAGAAAGGAGCTGGAAAAGGAGCAAGAAACAATGTATGGATCCATGTTGGTAGCCCTGGAGATAAGTGATTGGTTCTTGATATATATTTGAGGATTTACTGCCCCCAACAGGATTTCCTGATGGCTTAGATAGACATTGGGAGAAAAATCTAAGGCAGATAAAGATGGAGATGTTCTTAACCATGGTGGGAAAAAAAGGAAAAGCAAATTTTGGGGAAAAACATTCCAAATAGGAATCAATTAGACAGTTAGATATAGAAATCCACAGTAGAATAGAGGTTTAAATTTCCCAAAGATATGTTAAGCATTCTTCTTCATTGAATGTTATGCTGAAAGGATAATAAATTTTTGGATAATCTTGGTTTAATATCTTGATTTCATACATATACATATTTGTAATGAATGAAATGTAACTTACAGTAAGTATTATCTGAATATTATCAAAGTTTCCACATCTTTTAAAAAATTAACACATTCTTAAAATTTGGCAACAAATTTCTAAATTTTGAATCTTTTCAGTATGTTTATTTTTTAAGTAGACTTTTATAAGTAAATTTTAAGCACTATTATATTAACAGAAATAACACTGTAGAATTTTATAATTATTGCACTTTGTAAAATTTCTTTGCTTTCTTAATTTTGCCTTACTTCTTTCCTCTAAATGATACTCTGACATATTTTTACTCTAAATTTCAGATAATATTTAAATTTGCCTGCCACTGTTATCTTAAAACTACCAATTCAGATCTACTGAGATGGAGAGGAAGGAAGACAATTTACATAACTAAACACTCAACATCAGAGTTTGTAGAATAGTTTAAATTCATTGTTTTCAATGACAGTTAGAAATTCAAAGTATCTACTAGGTTTCACACATAAATGAGTAGTTAATTATCATATCAAAACATCCTACAACAGTGATCACCTCTACTTAACTTGGATTTATGCTATTTGCTTACCCCTTGCTTATAAAAGTACTGAAAATCTTTTAAGCTAAAATCCCTACTCAGTTTTCTTAAGGTTAATAATATAAATATTCCAAGTGAATACATACTTCAAATCAAGCAATAACTGATTACTCCACTCTTTTTCAAAATTACATCAGTTTATTCTTACACTATTTCTTTAACAAAAATTCAAAGAAAAGAATCATTCAAAATTTTCTAGCCAGACTGGTGGCACATGCCTGTAATCCCAGTGGCTTAGGAGGCTGAATCAGGAGGATCAAAGTTCAAAGCCAGCCTCAGCAAGAGCAAGGTGCTAAGCAACTCAGTGAGACCCTGTCTCTAATAAAAATGCAAAATTGGGCTGGGGATGAGGCTCAGTGGTTGAGTACCCCTGAGTTCAATCCCTGGTTCAAAAAAAAAAAACAACAACAAAAAAACCTCTGAGGCTAATTTTTCTTTTTTCTAATTATATCTATATAGTAGAAAAAAGCATATGGCTTCCTATTTTCCACAAGACATCATTTTCTTATTCTTTGATTACTATTTTGCTTCTAAATAGTTTCCTCATAACTGAGTGTTTGGTTCTTGATACCTATTAGCCCATTGAACAGTTTTTGCCATATCTATAACATATGTCCCTATGGAATGACTTTGCAAAGAAAAGACTGAGTAAAGAATTGAAAATATTACAGCAAAAGGATTTTCATAAGTGTGAAGGCAGAAGTATGAAAGAGAATGTGTCTTGAAAGTTGAGAAAGAGAAGGTTGACCTTGTGGAGGAAGTATGGCAATGACAATTATTCTGCTTTGTTTCCTTATCAATTTGTGAGTTTTCTGAAAAAATGTGGATTTTTATTAATAAATGTTTATTTAATTCCTACTTTTAATTTTTGCCATCTGTTGATATATACGACAATTAAAACATTTTGAAATTTTCACACGTTATTGAAAAAAATAATTATAGGAAAATGTTCTTGATTATAGAAGCCAGAATATTTTAATAAAACAATATACTGACTAAACCATATGAATAATAAGTCTTAAGAATTTTATCAATATAAATTATGCATATTTTTACCAAGTTCAAATCAATAGCAGAAATAAATTAATGATAAAGTAGCAAAGACCATATGGTTAATTCAATTAAATTTGAGTTTAATTAGAAATAAACATGTGCCTAACAGTATATTAAATACTGAGGGGCATACAAAAGAAGCATAGGGCATCAAACAGATGCATAAAACATCATTAAAAATACATGAGATGCACACCTGGAATAATTAAAGACTAAGATCCCTTAGAATTTTTGAATAGGAGTGACCTGGGTATAAAACTTAAAACTACAACTTCTAATTCTCTAACCTGGAGCATGTTTCCTGAATTCCTAATCCTCAGAGCCTTCACCTGTATAATGAAACTGAAAAAAAAAACAATCAGTGAATTGCTTCCAGGACTAAATGAGATAGGGATGTAAAGTTCTAGGTAAAATACCTGGCATACTGTGAACATTTAAAAAATGGTAGCAAGTGAAAATATGACAATCCATGATAGTTACATATTATCTAACATAGATACAGTGATACTGTTTTTAAGCAGAAAGATCACAACTATGTATAGAATGATACTATGTGGAATGATATAAATATTAACTATAATTTTTCACATTTGAGTGTCAGGATAAATGATACTTGTTCTATATTTTATTTTTTATTTTTTTTTACTTCTGTATTGCCTATATTTTTATAATAATCATAGATTACTTTTTAATCAAAGAATTAAACTATAAATTGAATATGCAAAGACATTTAAGTTTTAATAGCAATGTAATGTCAAAATTTATTATCAGAGAGGATGATATCTTCTCTATTATTCTATAGTTATAGAAAAGACAGCACATGTAGGGCATAAACTTGAATTAACTCACTATATAATAAGTATAAATAAATGTTTGCTGAATTAATTAGAATTGTCTCAGTTATGAGCTTTAGGTATGTAAATTCATTCTGAAACTAAGTATTATTACAAAGGATTTACAAAATCCTTCTAGACACAGGAGTGTCACAAGACAGTTCAGCATCCCCTTAGCAAATATTTTTTAAGTAAATGAAGAAATGAATCATAACTATCTTGAAGGGCTATAATAAGAATTAAAGCGAAAATGCATTTATAGCACCTGGCTCAACACTGGACACACAAAAAAAACATTAACTAAATGACACCCCTTCCCCTTCACTTCCCTCCTACAACTCCATTTTCTCCATTCAATTTAAAAATCAAGTTATAAAATACTTCTGGAAGACTATGCAGGAAAGGTTTAACTCAGCAGGCTTGCATATTCCCAAGAAAGGTCTGGCCCTTTGCCTGCCCCTGGGAGATAAACTGTGAGCCCTGGAAATATTCTTCCTGATGAATGTCTTAGCATACCTGACACCTTGAGCTCCCTGCTTCCAATTTGATCAGAGAGCTTATGCTAACAATGTGATTCATGGTGAACACCTGTCTTCGTTTTGGGGGACTGGAGTCCAGTAATGGAGATCATTCAGAAAAATGTCATATGCCTATGTGGAGGATGCCCAATAAAATCTACATACTAAGGCATCATGACCTTCACTAGTCGGCACAGCTTCACATGCATTTGCACTTATTATTTCTGGCAGAGATAAGTAGGTCTGTGCGAATCCCCAGGGAAGAATACCTGGAAACTTCTTCAGGGAAGACTACCTGGTTTTTCCTGGGCTTCAGCCCATGTGCCTTTCTCCCTTTGTTAATGTTTCCTTTGGTTTTGGTCCTTTTTGTGTGTGTGTTGTGGGGGGGGGGGTACCAGAGTTTGAACCTAGAGATGCTTATCCACCAGGCCACATCCCCAGCTCTTTTTTATATTTTTTAGTTAGAGACAGCAACATCTCCCTAAGTTACTCAGGGCCTCACTAAAGTGCTGAGGCTAGGTTTGAACTCTCTATCCTCCTGCCTGCTTCCTGAGTCACTGGGATTAGAAGCATGTGTCACCATGCCTGGCTCCTCTTTGTTAATGCTAATGTGTATCTTTTCACTGTAATAAACTGTAACCATGAATACAATAGCTCTTTCTCAGTTCTAAGTGTCCTAAGAACTATTGAACATAAGGGGGGATTTTAGGTAATCCCAAACCAGGGGGAAAAAAATCTCATTTTGGAGATTAGAAACAATGATTAATAACACATGAATGGAATCATATTAGATGGGTCATAGATCCCAGAGTAAAATACTTACACTTCATCTCAAAAACAAAAGTTATCGCTTAGGGGAAATACAGGAAAATTTTAATTTTTCTGACCATGTTGACAAACATTTTTGGAATAAATCAGGGATGCAAAGAATCTGACTTCATAACAACAGCATTGGGTCAGTAGAGTAAAATAATAGCTATTCCAAAGAAATATTTTATAGTTAGTTGATAACTGGTCATGTCCATACCCTTGTTTTCATTATTTTGTCATATTCTTTCAAAAAGTCACTTTTTCTTCTCATTGCAGTAAAAGAGATCTCCCAGAGTTCAAAGATGGCATGAGTTCCACAAAGTTGGTGGTCACGTCTGAATGTTCATACTGTTTGACTTTTTGTCAGGATTGGACATAGTAACTTATTTCTCCCTCCTTGAAATCCATTGGTATGCTAGTGCTGAAAAACAGAAATTAACTTTCTCACAGTTCTGGTTTCAAACTATAAATTCTAAATCAAGGTTCCGTCATGCTTTTTTTTCCCCCTAGTTTGCAGATATGAGCCTTTGGGCTATATCCTCATATGTTTGTTTGTTTGTTTTTTCATTTTCTTCTCTCTCACTCTTTCTGTGTTTTAGTCAGCTTTTTCCCTTTGTGACTTAAGGAACCAACCAGAAAAATTGTAGAGGAGGAAACATTTATTTGAGGGCTCACAGTTTCAGAGGTCTCAGGCTATAGAAGAAGTTCAGTACCATTCCTTCAGGCTCCAGATGAGGCTGAACATCATGGGGGAAGAGTGTGGCAGAGGGAAGTAGCTCAAATAATGATCAGGAAAGAGGGAGGGAGGAAGGGAGAGAGGGAGAGAGGGAAA
>NW_026000211.1:16163124-16174846 GCF_001458135.2 Marmota marmota marmota | reverse complement strand
GGGGAGGGAGAGAGAGAGAGAAAAGCTGGTGACTTTCCTCTTTCTAGAAGAACACCAGCCTTGTCAGATTAGAACCCACTTTATGATCTCATACAACATCACACTGGGCATTTGGGCTTTAACTATGAATTTGGGATAAAAGATATAACTCAACCCATAACAACTTCATCTATTTACCATTCTATGAGACACAGTTTCCTTTAATGCTTCTTTTCCTTTCCATAGACTTTAGCTCCATGGATGTGAAATCTACAACGCTGCATAGAACATTCTACTTAAGAGTTTGGGTCCTCATTTAATTTCCCGGTGCTGTTATCCTAAAGTTATCAGTTAATTTTGAAAAATTAACAGGCTTTGGTTTCTAGAGCTATTTGGGTTCAAAGCAAAATTGAAGAGAAATAGAGATTCCCCCCATATATCCCTGGCAATCACACGTCTAGTCCCCGCATTATCAACACTCTACATTGGAGTGGTATATTTGTTACAATTAATGAACCTACACTGACACATCTTTAACCAAAGTCCAGCTTACATTAGGTTTCCTTCTTAGATTTGAATATCCTATGGCTTTTGACAAATTATATGATGACACGTATCTACTACTGTAACCCAGTATTCTCTGGAATATTTTTACTACTCTGAAATTTTTCTGTGCTCTGCCTGTATATTTCTCCTTCCCTTCATCCTTAGCAACCACTGACATTTTAGCCATCTCTATAGTTTTTGCTTTATAGAGAGTGTCTCATAGTGGGACTCATACAATAAGTCATCTTTTCAGGCTGGCTTCCTTCACTTATTCATTTAAGGTTCATCTATGCCTTTTCGTAGCTTGATAGCTCATTTCTTCCTTGTGCTGAACATCTCATTATCTGTAAATATCACTGTTTATTTATTCACTTACCTACCAAAGCACTTTTTGGTAGCTAGTTTTGAAAATCATGAATAAAATGTCTACAAAAATCCCATTTCCTTTTTCACATTATGTTTAACTTTACTTCCTTTGTCTTATTGTATTTGCTAGAATTTCCTGTACAATGTTGAAAATAAGCGGGGAGAAGGACATACTTGCCTTGACTCTTAGTCTTAAGAGGAAAACAGTGTTTATCACTAAATAAAATGTTAGTTGTACTCTTTTGTAGAGGCTCTTTATCATTTGGATGAATTTCTCTATACCTAATCTCACTGAGAATTTTAATGAATTTAATGAATGAGTGTTGGATACTGTCCAATGCCTTTTTTTCTGTATTGAAACAATGATGTGAATTTTCTTTTTTGACCTGTTAATATGACGGACTACATTAAATGATTTTCAAACACTGAACTAGGTAGATATAGTCCCATCTGATAATGGTGCATAACCTTGCTGTTACTTCTACTTTAATTTAATTGTTTTATACATTGTTGGATTCAATATGCTAGTATTTCATTGAAAAGATTTCTGCATATATGTCTATAAGAGTTACTTTTTTTTTTTTTCCTTGCAATACCTTCATCTGGTGTTAATAGGAGGTTATTGCTGGCCTGATAATATTAATTACGAAATGGTCTCTTTGCTTCTATCTTCTGGAGGAAACTATGGAGAATTAATATGACTTCTTTCTTAATCATTTCGTAGAATTTAGTAATGGACCCATAAAACTGGTGTTTTCTTTTTTGAAAGTTTACTGAATACTAATTTGATTTTCTAAATAGTTTTCTGCATATTCAGAGAGTCTATTTCTTGTTTTGTGAGTTTTGGCAGCTTCTATCTTTTAAGAAATTGGTCCATAAATTCATTGTCAACTTTGAAACCATAAAGTTATAGTATCCCTTTATTATCCTCTTATAGTTGAGATGATCTTCAAGGATATCTCCTTGTATTTCTGATATTTGCAGTAGGCGTCCTTTGGTAATTCTTGGACAACTAGGCTAGAGACATTGATTTAATTGATCTTCTTAAAGAACCAGCTTATCTTCTTTTGAGATAGGATCTCACTTTGCAGTCTCAGACTTTTGATTCTTCTGCCTCAACCTCCCAAATAGTTGAAATCAAAGGCACATACCACTATACCTGGGTAAAGAACCAGTTTTTAGTTATTGATATTCTCTATAGATTTCCTCTCTTTAATATCATTGACTTTGCTCCAATTTTTGTAACTTTCTTCTGTTTACTTTGGATTAAATTTGCTCTTCTTTTTAAAATTACCTAAAATGGAGGCTTACTTTTTGATTTTAGATTTCATATTTCTAATTCATGCATTCAATACTGTCAATTTCCTGCTAGACACTGCTTTCACCACATTCTACAAATCTCAATTTTTTTTCATTTTAATTTAGGTCAAAATATTTTTAAATTTATTGGGAGATTTCTTGACACCCATGTCATTTGAAAATGCATTGTCTACTAATTTAATATGTTTAGATTTTCAGCTACCTTGCTGTTATTTCTACTTTAATTTCATTGTACTCTGACAGCATATGTTCTTATTTTATTCTTTTAAATTTCTTAAGTTGTGATTTATGGCTCAGAATGTAGTCAATCAGGTGAAAATTCCATGTGAGCTAGAGAAGATTGTGTACTGTATTGCTGAATAAAATAGTCTGTAAATGTGAATGACATCTGATTAACTGATGATACTGCCAAATACTACTATGTCCTTACTGCTTTTCTTCTATTTCTGATACAGGCATATTACAATCTCCAACTGTAATACTGGATTCATGGATTTCTCCTTGTAGGTTTATCAGAAAATTTGCTTCACAAATTTTGAAGTTCTACTGCAAGACTCATACGCATTAAATATTTTTATGACTTCTAGAATAACTCACCCCTCTATCACTATACAATGCCTCTTTTTATCCCTAATTGTTTTTCTTGTTTATAAGCCTACTCTTCCAGGAAATTCATAGTTACTCCCACTTTGACTAGTTTTAGCATGGTGTAACTTTTATCATACATTAATGTTAAATCAATATGTTTTCATATTTAAAGTTGATTTCCAGTAGATAACATATACTTTGGTCTTATTTTTTGGTCCACTTTACCAATTTGTCTTTTATAGTGGATGTTTAAGGTGATTATTGATATAACTGGATTGACAAATTTATTACTATTTTCTATTTGATGCCTTTGTTCTTTGTTCACATTTTTATTTTGCACTCTTTTTCTGCCTTTTGTAATTTTAAAAACATTTTAGGTAACATTTTCTCTCCTTTTCGTTTGCTTGCTTCTCTGTCTGCCTTCCCTCCCTCCCTCTCTTTCTCCCTTCCTTCTTTTCAACTCTTCTGTGTTCTTCTTCGTAGGAAATAGTGTTTCCCCCTTTGGGTTTTATTTTGCATCTGGAGTGTTTCTCCAAAGCTCATGTGTTGAAGACTTGGTACCTGTGGCAAAAATGTTCAAAGGCAGGGCTTTTGGGAAGTGATTGTATCATCTAACCTGATCACTGAAGCAATAAATTTGATTCAATATTTGAATAGACTACCAGAAAGAGATGGAAACTGTAAGTAGGTGGGACAGGCTTGGAAGAGGTAGGTTACTGTGGGCATGGCCTTGGAGACCGCATTTTGTCCTTGGTTCCTTTATCCCCCCCTCTCTATTTCTCAGTCCATGAGTTGAGCAGTTTTCCAGGACTACTCTCATCTTCCATGATGATTCTGCCTCAAAGCAGCCAACCATGGATAAATAACTCTGAAAGCCTGAGCCAAAACAACTCTTTCTTCCTTTAAGTAGTTCTTTTCACGTACTTGGGTCACAGTGATGAAAAGTGAACTAACACAATTTCCTTCATAATATATGTTATTTACCTTTTTGACAATTAAATATTCCTATAGTTAGGGTTTTTTTGTTTGTTTCTTTGTTTATTATTAACATTTATTCTGTTTTGTGTTCTATGAGCTTCCTGGGTCTGTTGTTTGGTGTCTGACATAAATTTTGGGGAAATTACCAGTCATTATTTCTTCCAATATTGCTTCTGTTTCTGTTTTTCTTCTCCTTCTGATAACTCCATTATGCAAGTATTACACATTTTATAGTTGTCCCAAAGTTTTTGGATATTTTGTTATGTTTTTTCTTTTCTTTTTCAATTTTACTTTCTCTTAATCTTTTTCTATTGGGTTTTCAACTTTGGAAGTTTCTATTGTTATATCCCAAATCCCAGAGAATCTTTCCTCAGCCAAGGTCAGTCTACTAATGAATATATCAAAGGCATTCTTTATTTCTATGATACCTTTAACATTTCTTTTTAATTTTTTTTTAGAATTTTGGTATGTCTACTTACTTGTTCTGCCTTTTACTTGTATATTGTCTATTTGTGTTTTTTTTAATTAAAGTCCTTTTATTATAGTTTAAAGAAAATTCTGATCTGACAATTCCCACATTTCTGACATCGATTCTGGTTTTGATGCTTGTTCAGTGTCTTCAAACGTGATTTTTTTTTTTTTTGCTTTTGTTTCTTTTTTAGTACTCCTTGTTATTTTTTGGAAGTTGGACTCAATATTCTAGTAACAGTAAATACCGGAGTTGGGTAATTTCTGTTCCCCTAGATAGGCTGCACTCTAATAAAATCCAATTGGGTTAGCCTGTGGTAAAATAGATTCCTCTGAGAATAGGCCTTGTTAAGAAGAACAGAATATTGTAGCATATTTCAAAATGGTTCCTTTCTTCCTCCCCCACCAAAAACTTGAGGCATTTTTCTCTGATGTTCATTGTAAGATGTGAAAGAGCTTGTGGAAGTAAAACCCAAAAGTGGTTATCTATGACTATTTTCACCTGGAGTTTTTCCCTCACAGACTTATCCACAATAGCTTCTAGCAATTCATTGCAACATTTTTTCCAATATGGCAGATTTCTGTCTCTGGGTTTTTACTACAAGTTGTTATTTTCTGTGTCCATTCCTTTATCTCCAGTGTGGTAGAGGAAGGATAATTTTTCTCTGAGACCTCATTTTCTCTAATAAAGCTAAAAGGAGTGGTTGATTTTTCAGTTTTTATCTTTTTACCTGTTGTTAGGACTGAGCAAATACTTCTGAGCTCTTTGTGTGTTGGAATAGAAACTGGAAGTTTTTCAGGTTTTCAGTAATTTTTGAACAAGAGGCCCAAATTTATAGTGGGCAATGTAAGTTATATATGTCAACATGTTACTGTTCCCATTGACTTGTTCTCTTTCCCTTTCTCTTGCTTTCCCATATCTCACTAGGAGATCTCATATAGGCCTACATTTTTCTTATTTCTGAATTTATTCATTTATTCATTCACTTTTGAGATGTTGGGGGTTGAACCCAGGGCCTTACAGATGCTAGGAAAGCACTCTATCAGAGCCACACCACATCCCTAGCCCCATGCCTATGGTCTAACTATCCACCCTTTGGTAATTCCCAGGTGTACTATATAACCTAACATTGACTTTATATTTTTACTTTCATTCTTAGTGAAAATCTGATATATGACCAAAAAAAATGCATAGATTTTTCTTCTTGAAGATTTTTCATAATTGCAATGGGGATACCACCACCTAATCACACATATGAAATATTTTTTCTGATAATCCTTTTTTATTCTTTCATTCTTCTTAAACTCTATATCCAGTTCAACAGAAAATCTTCTCTCACCACCTTTAAAGAAAACTTCAAACCAGACCACTTCTGATTATTTCTGCAGCTGTCATCCTGGTATAAACTGCCACCAATTCTCTGACCACATACACTATGCACTTACATAAAATTTTCACAAAAAGCAAATACATAAAGACAGAACACTGGTGTGGCATTAAATGTAAATGAGTTTGGGAGGTCTTGAGAGGGGAAGGGCATGTGTTTTAAAACTGATTCATAGTGATGGCTAAAGTGTTAAAGCTGCTAAAAATCATTGAATTGTGTATTTCAGATGGATGACTTTTATGCTATATAAAATATACATTTTTTTCCTTTTTCAAAAGAAAAAAGCAAGTAAAGCCTTTTAACTGATTCCTCTTTTTCTAAATGTATTCCTGCAGAATGCGATCTCCACTCCCCAAAGGGGGTGGGGGGGGAAGTTGAGCTACTCCCTCTCAGTCTGACAACTTCCCATCACCACTAAAATACAGCTCAAACGCTCTGGCTGACATCTCTGATTTTGTTTTATCCTATGCCAGCCACACGGTCCAGTTGTTTCTCATTCTTTTTTGTTTCTTGAACTTGCCAAGCTAGTTCCTGACTTCTATTCCCATAGTGGTTATTTTCTTGGCTGTTCTGTAGTCTCTCATTATTCAGGCATAATGGCCAAGCTCAGAAGAGCTTCTCAGATTACCTAACCAACACAGAACCCATCTTATACAGTACCCTATTTAATTTTATCCTAATATATTTTCTCCAGACTATATATTGTTCTCTGAAATTCTTAATTGTGTTTATGCCCTTAATTTTGCCAGCAGAATGTAGGTTTTTTGAAGACAAGAATTTAGCTTATTTTGTTCACTACTAAATTTCTAGTGCTGAGAATAGCATCTAGTATGTTCTAGGGGCTTTGCAAATATTTTTTGGCTGATTGACTAAAATTAGAAGAGGAGCAAAAGAGGGAATTAAAAAGACTCATTAATTGTATAAGGAAAATAGAAACATAAGAAATAGCTATACATCTCTTATTTCCTATAATGTCCATAATATGAATTATTATATTAAATGTTACTTAAGGTAGATTTTTACTCCATATTCTTCATCATTATATTTTTAATAATACTACTTAACACTCATAGCATGTTCCATCTTCAAACTGCTTTATAAATGATAACTGACAGCCATTAATTAGTCATTATCAATTGATTTGTTGAATTAATCTCATTTCTAAAATTTCATTTTTATTGAAGATAATTAAGAAGGTGTCCAAACAGGATCTCAGACCATATCTAATCATATCTCCTGTGCATATATTGTGTCTCATTAAGAAATGGAAATTCTTTTTTTTTCCAGTAAATTTCTAAATTAGTACAGTTAAAATGACCTTCAACTAACATCTAATTTATTCAGTCTTTCACTTTTTTCTAGATTTGAGAAGAAATTTAAATGTTCTTTGTAATACGTTTTCCTATCATAGACCAAAGGTTCACAGGTAATCAGAATAAACTCACTTTCCCTTCCTTCTTGTCTTCAAAGAGCTTGAGTTTTCTATTTTCATTAAACAGAAAGCATTATTATGTCTTAGTGTACAGTAGTTTTTTCAAATTTTTAATACTTATATACTAAAGTCCATATCAATTCCAAATTTTATATATTATGCTCCACCAGGAACACCTACTATGTAAATTTTGCTCTATAGAAGATTCCATTCTTCAAAACATTCATTCTGATATCCCCAGGCAACAAAAATCAACAAAATAAAGTGATGAAAGTCCAGGAAAGCATATATTCATTGATATTTATGTAGAATTTAGTGCTTTGATATCCTTCATTAAGAAAAATAAGTGGAGATGTTTTAACCACTGTAGAAACCAAACTAAATGTCTGTTTTATATCATTTAGGATTGAATTACAGAAAGATAATGACACTTACTAAGAAGTAGCTTCAAAATTCTAAGAATTTTTTTATTTTTTATCTTATCACTGTCTATCAGTTGTAGGAAAACTGAAGCTAATTTGAAGGAGTCTATGGAAATCTTTAGTCAACAAACCAAGAATAACAAAATGCCAAAAATGACTTAGATTATTCAACAAAGAAAGTGTAAAACAGCATTAGATTTATTTCTTTTAAAAAAAACATGGCTTTAAATTTTGAGTCTTATTTCCATATTTAGGTAACTATATTCACATTACAGCATTCAGTTTAATTTAAGCTAAGTGTTCTCCTCTTGTGCTTCTATAATCTTGTTTGCCCAAATTCCAGCAAAACAAACAAACAAAATGCCCAAATTCCAACATTTCACATGAGTATATTAAACATCATTTCTTATTCTACTGAGCTTATTAAATTCAGTTGTGTGATACCTGCCAAAAATTTAAACCGAGATAAATGACTGAATATACCTTTATCTTTACTTTGTTATGACAAGGGAAATTTTGTACACAAGTATTTTTATCTTTTTTTCTGAATATGGCATATAACACAGCTGGATATTATGTAGAATAATATTTATGCTTCATAATATTCTTTTACTTTTTCCTGTCCACTTACATCTGAGATATTTATGTTACCAAGGTTAACTTCAAATTATAGTTTTGAATATGTAATAATTTAATTACAAAGTAAATTTATGCAGTAAAAAGTAACAGAAGTGAAAAATCTTCAGTTTTATAATAGCAAGAATAAGTGTGAGAGTGTGTGTGTGTGTGTATGTGTGTGTAAATATTTGTTTCTTAGGGTTTCTGTACCAAAGAAAAGCAAACTAATGTGTTTAAAGTAACAGAAATTTACTCTCTAATGGTTCTAAAATCAAGGTGGGGGCAGGGTTGGTGCCACTGGCAGCTATGATGTAGAGTTGCTCCATGTCTCACTCCAAGCTCCAGGTAATTACCAGAAAGTCTTGGTGTTCTTCAGATTATAAATATGTACATGCATTCTCTACTTTCCACCATTACTTCTCACTCTCCTGGTGCATCTCCCTGCCCAGGTATCTCCTTATAAGGGAAGTTATTTCAACCCAGGACAGTATATTGCAGGAAAATAGGTAAACCTGAAAATATGACTTACTTATGCAATAATTTCAAGGTTTATTAAAATGTCAACTCAATATTTAGAATTTTATAGATGCAATTCCTTGAGTTTGAAAGATAACTGGGGAAATATCACATATATTAAGTTGGCATCTTCACTTTTTATAATTTGAATAAGCTAGCACTATAATTATAAGTATCTGAGTATTTTACTAACAGAAATTCCTAATGTTACTAATGATGAAACAGTAAAAGTGAGCTAAACATTAAAATTTAATTGAATAAAACTTGAATTGAGCAGTAATGGATATTACAAGTGTTATCCTATTTACTTCCCACTCTCCATTCTTAACCATCATAAGTTATTATTTAGTATATTTTAGCACATAAGAAAATTGGAGCTAAAATAAATTCAGTTACCTACTTGATTCACATGGAAATTAAGAGAAAGATCTAAGGCTTAAAGGCATGTGTTATCTTGATGTTTGTTTTGCTACACCATTTTTTATAATTTTGGGGTTCTTTGCTATTTCTTTTTCTTATTAGATCTCTTTTCTATTTCTGGAATATAGAAGTTTGATTATTCAAAATGTCATTTTATTATCTAACTTAGGAGTTGTCTTGCATAAACTACTGAGAGAGACAGCATGATGATATTGATAACATTAGATTTTAATTGGCAAAGTATTAATGAAGATCATATAATTTCTGTGTGCTGATATGGAAATCTATACCCACAGAGGTTTACTACTGTGATACTTTTTAAAGAGATAATTTAAGAAGCCAATTGATCTTGTATTTATTCTGTCTTTATAAAGAAAGCAGGCTGCAGGCAATAAAGAATGCTCATCTATCGTCATCTATGCTAGCTGATGACCTATGCTGGGTTCACAAATCTGACTATTCCAATAACTTAAGAAAACAGGGAAGAAAGCACCCAAACACATAGAAGTCCCTTTTCAAAATCTGGGGTAGCTCTCTGACCTTAGGGGTCGGTGGAAAGAGAGAGCCACTGGAATTCTTTATTCTTATATAGGGGACACACAAGGGGAGGTTCCATGGAACATTCTATCCCAAAAAGGGCAAAGGGGTAGGATTACAAAGGTACAGGTGAGTGTAACTCAACCCCACCAGGTGACATCTACTCCTGGAGCCACGCCTCATTATCTAAGCAGAGGTAAAGCCCAAATTATTGCCAGGCACAATAATTGTTAAGTATCTCTTGCTCAGAATTTAAGGGCATGTATTTCCAGAGCAGCTCCCGACAATCACCAAAATTGCAAGTGAGATTCATGTCATGTTATCACTAATCTTGGGGACCTGGTGCTATTTACTGCAATGTGTTCTGTTCTTCTTCATTGTCTTCTTGGAAAATGGGAGCAAGTAAGCCTAGGGTAGAGACTTTGTGAGATAAAAACAGACTTTGTGGATCTACCTACACATAAGAAATTTTTCAAGTAGCTTGACATGACTTATGACCATCATTATTACATTATCATTCACAACATCCATGGGTGATAGTTTAAAATGTCATTATTAAACCAAAGAGAGACCTGAGATTAACAGATTAAATAACCAATGTTCATGGCAAAGAAATCCTGAACTGAAACAATACTCCCCTAACAACATTCAATCTAGTGTATTCTTAAAGTACAGGAAATCCATCACTAAAGGCAGTATTCTAGCTCTGGATGGACCTCTTGAAGTCCTGCAGGCTCCTACTGCAATACAGTGAAGTGGTGAAGATGCTAGACCTTTTCTGATCATCTACATTAGTACTCAACCTCCACCTAGGCAGCTTCTTGTCCTGTGCATGACTTTATTCAAACTGCTTAACTTCTGAGTCTCAACAGCAACCTAACAGTTCTGCTTCATTGTGCTGTTCAGACAATTGAATGAGGATGCATGCACACGAAAGTGCTAAGCCTAACAGTTTGGCACATAACAGGCACTCCTGGAAACATTCAAGTCAGTTCATTATATCCACACATGCCTCCAGGAAACAAGATTGCAAGCCACAGTTAGGAGTCTATTCCTATCTTTAATGGAGCTCAGATAAAGTCTCTGAGAAACGTTCATTTAACTAGCCTGTTGTTCTCAACCTGGTGCGCTTGAAGTACATTAAAAAGCACCTGTTTGGCTCCTGCTGAAAAGACTAAAACATGACTAACCAGTTAGTCCACCAGAGTCAGAATATTCCGGTGTTCCCTTCTTCTGAACAGGCTCTTTGTCCTCTTCAGGAAGTGAGCAGGTTGTCAATGGAAGTCTCAAATAGAGCTTCAGTCAATGTCAGTGAGGGAAAAATAAGGACTAATATAAATATTAGCACATTTTGTCAGAGGAGTTATACAGACTCAAAAACTATAGAAGAAGAAGTTTTATTCACTGAATTCAACTAAGATTAAAAATGCAATCATCAACCAGGTGTGATGGTGCATGCCTGTAATCCCAGTGGCTCGGAAGGCTGAGACAAGAGGATTGAACATTCAAAGACAGCCTCAGCAATTTAGGAAGGTCCTAAGCAACTTCCTGAGACCCTGTCTCAAAATAAAATATAACAAAGGGCTGGGGATGTGGCTCAGTGGGTAAACAACCCTGGTATCAAAAAACAAAACAAAAAATGAAATTATCTACCTTTTTGGAAATTTGTTTATATAATTAATGCCCCAAACATTCCATTGTAGTAATCTAGGTTTCTTCCTAATAATCTTAAGACTCAATTATAATTTTAAATTCATAAAGATAAAAAAGTTACTTTTATTTATTGCATATATTTTATCAATTCATCCTGTGAACTATACTCTTGATGCAAAATTATAACAAAGAAAAATATAATTCCTTCTCTCACAAATGTCAGATTTAATTTTATATAATCAATTTTATAACAATGAAGGCACATTTATTTTGCCTTTTAGAATATTAAGAAGCTTTAAAAATGTTTTTGTACTTAAAATATGAAATTTACAACCTAAAATCTATCATAATAGATCTTTTTCTTTTATGTAAAGAAACAAGACCATAAAATATAACTATGAAAAATTTGGTTCTACTCTTATGTTGTTTTATACAATAATGACAAGAAAGAAAGAAAGGAATGAAGGAAGGAAGGAAGGGAGGGAGGGAGG
>NW_026000211.1:16149982-16161310 GCF_001458135.2 Marmota marmota marmota | reverse complement strand
AGGGAGGGAGGGAAAAGAAAAGAAAAGAAAAAATTAGCCCAACCAATACAAATGGTTTCAGGTAGTATATATGGGTACTCTGCTGTACTGGGCAAATTACAGTGAGTTAAATTTTTTCTGTTAAGAATGGAGGTGGTTTTTATTCACAGGAGACTCCCCAAGAGCTGTATCTAGGCCTCTTGTCAAGCCTCACCTGAACATGGAGGGAAGAAAGCATCAGAGCTTATTTGTAATCTAAGGGCAACGTATATTGATTTAAAAACAATTTCAGAGCTGCAATTTTTTCCCCCAAAGAAGTATAGGTTTCAATTAACCCCTTGTTTCTGAGAATCAGAATTTGAATGTTAAAAGTCTTTCAATGTTATTACCACTAACAATGAAAACTACTATTATGAAAGATTCTGTTGATTTATTGCATGTAATGACTATAATTAATAATATTTGATATTTCAAAAGAGCTACAATGGATTTTAAATATTTCTTACAACAAAGAAATAACTGTTTAAGGTGAAAAATATATCACCCTTATTTGATCATTCCACAGAGAATACATGTATTGAAATACCACATAGTACCACATAAATATTCACAATTATTATTTATTTATTAAAATATAATAAACTTTTTTAAAAGCTCAATAAGTCATTTCTAATATATTTATATATCAAATAGATAAAATTTGTCCTTAAAACTAAGTTCTTGTCTATCATACTAAAAGCAAAAAATATATTTGAATGGAAAAATTCAATTATTTCCATAGAAAAGGAGTCAAAAGTTTATAGCATGTGTTTCTTTTATTAGGACTCTTGTAAACTACACATTTGATGTTATTATTGAATTATTTACATGAGTGCTGATGACTTAAAATTTCTGGAGAACATGCATTGGTGATGACTAGTGTAGATGTAAAGAATATGAGTCTAAACACGTATCAAATATGTCATAGACCAAGGCTAGTATTATTCCTACAAAGGAACTAAATGTAAATATGAAAACAAAGTTACCATACTGACAAGATAACAAATTCTTTATCCATGAATTTTTCTAAATATTTATGAATCCATTTATCTCTTAATCTTTACCACTTTTTGAAATAAAGTAGTATAGTTTTTCCAGCTGCTATGTAAATATGGTAAAATAGTGTATAGAGAACAGCTTTCCCGAACATCTCAGAAACCTTGATAAACACTGCTACACACCAGCACACACACAAACTCTTAACCCAAACAGTTTCAGTGGCTTTGGTTTAAATAAAGCAGTCTCAGAATATACAACATAAAACAGGGGAGAGACAGAAAAGGAGAAAGAAGAGAATAAAGGAGGGAGGAAGAGAGAGAAAGACAGGAGGGAGTCAAATCTAAATTTTAAAGTATATATCTAATGCACTGTGTTTTGCTAAATGTCAGAGAACTGCAAGTCTATTATGGCCTTGAAGTCTATAAAAAAGGTACAGTATTTTCACATGAAAGCTTATAACCAAAGGAGAAGACAAAGGAAAAAAAAAAAGCTAAGAAAGATAAATGAAGATGTTACTAGATTGGACAGAATTAAATGCTATAATAACTATGGTAATCTAACCATAAACATTGATGCAGAAATTTTCCAATGTTCAAAGGACAAGAGAGTTAAAGCAAAGTCTGAAAAATTCCTTGCTAAACACAAAACACTTTCAGTTTCTGGGGGAAAAAAATCCTTTTTGCCATTAAAGGCAATTTATTGAACTAGTTATTAAACTTTCAATTTTCCTTTCTTTTAAACTTTTGCCGGTTATTTATACAGAAATGTTTTTCTTAATCTAGTATTTACCAAATTAATACCAAATTCATCATCCACACACGCAAATAAGCTATTTTTTAAATAAACCATCTTTGTTAAAATATAAGTTGTTAGTTTTAACCAAGATAAAATATTATTACTATCATTACAAAGGGAAATAGTTTATATAAGCAATATTCAATCTAAGTTCTGCAATTTTAACGATAGCTGTTATACTTCATCAAAAATCTCCAACTTCCCCCTAAAATGTATATACCCACACATTCCTACTACCTCCATATTCCATCAATAAAATAAGCTCCTCACACCAGTCATTTCTTAGCAAGTTAATGACTGGTTTGAGAAGCTTATTTAGCATAATTTAAATCTGCATTAGAAAATTTTTAAAATAGAACTTACTTACCTTTTTCATCTTAACAATTAAATTGCATTGATGGCCCTTTGGTACTTTGACTTATTGGGGTTTATTTCTTTGTTGCTTTTCTGTTCCTTTTGGGAGCATTTTCTAATTTAAATTTATTTATTTATTTATTTTGCTAACTGAACTATAACATAACATTGATAGGAAATTTGGTAAAGAATTCTAAATTGAACTACTGTGTAGGGTCATAGACATTTTTCTGGTCTTCCATTAGAAGATGAAATGACCTTGTTAGAACACGGTCCAAAAGAAAATTTGTCAAATTATGAGTTCTTGAAAAGGGCAACAAAATCAAGGCACAGAGAACTAATATGGACAATGCCACTGATTAAGCATTTGAAATGCACTTGGTGTTTATCTTTTTGTGCTAACTTCACATGCAGCAACTGTAACAAGGCTATTTAGTGCTATCATGACATTTCTGCTTATCCAGATGTCATATAAATTCAATTAATTTCAATAGTATCAAGGTCTTCAAAGACCATATGCTATCTCTAGAGAACTTGTGTGCATTCTAATTGCCAGATGTGAAACCAGAACAACCAACCACCAATTTTCTGACTCAAAATTATAATATATGTGTTCTGATATCATCATTCACATAAAGGAAGAATGAAAACTTACTTCACTCAATATACAATGTAAGGATAGTAAGGTGCAGTGATTCAGATCATCTGACATTATACATGCTTAACTGAGCCCCACTGTCCATAGTCATGTGCTTTTCTCCCATGTACCTGATCTGAGAAATTTAAAATACATATATCTCATATTTTAGTAAGAACATTCTTCCTTTAAAGTGACATATTGCATTTCCACATCTATTAATAACTTTGAGTTATTAATAGTCACTGTGCCTATTGAAAGTGGCTGGAGAGGGGTCTGTGTGTATGCATGTGTGCAGACGTCTAAGTTAAAGCAAGGGACCTGTGAGCACAGATCATACAATGGATAGAAAGTAAAAGAAATAAAATGTAAATTACTTTGATTCAGACATTATCCAGTATTCCCTATTTAGCACATCCATTTTCTTAGGCATATTGTTTTTTCCTTTCTCTTTCCTATTGACATTGTCATAACTACTAATGGAAAATCAAATTTTCATCCCCTATCATTTTAGAGAAACTATAATAGGTTCTTTTTATTCCATGTTGTTAGTGATTAAATACAAATTAACATTAAATTCACACACACACATATACATACACACACTATATATATATATGATTTTTAAGCAAAAGGAAAGGAATTTTGGAATTTAAAATAATGAAGCATTTCACCTGACATACCCACAGATGGCAGAGGCAGGGTGTTTTCTATTCTGTTTAATTATTTAGTGGTGTTAGTGTTTAGTCAAAGCTGTGTTTTTGTTACATGTAGATATATATTTCAGTAGACTGAAACAGCAGTATCTTTCTCATTTGTCTCAGGCTTCAATTCTTTAAAAAATAATGAGATAAGAAGAAGAGGCCACATAGGGCAAATTCTTCACAAAAAAAGTAAAGATTTCAAATGCAGGAAAGTGTAGTGAGTATGTGAAGACCTTGTCAAGAAATACATCATTTCTATTTAGCTCTTCCTAGGTAAATATGACAGTAGAAATTCTTCAACGAACACTATGTTATTCTGGGGTTAAGTAGAGATGACTTAGAGAGAATATGTGAAGGGCAACTTTACAAAGTGTACTGAAACTAAACTCTTCAGGTTAGCTGCCCCTTCAAACCTCTGCACATTATGAGATTCTTCTTCTTAGGCTAATATTCTGCTTTATATTCAAATTAAAACTAAAGTGATTAGTAGCACTTAAATTAGAGATTCTTCCTGTGATGATACTGTTAGCTTGAGAGAAAATTGAGTTATGAAAAAAGAAGTCTGGTTTGATGAAATACAGTTGCAGAATTATGTCAGTCTCTGTACCAGTTTATGATTTGGAAAATAACTGAAGCAGTATGTTCATTCAAGTTTTTCATATTGGAAATGTTGATTTATTTATAAAAACTAGAGGCATGAAATTATTGCGAGTCTTGATTTCAGTTCAGGCTCCTTAAAATAGAAAATCTTTTGAGTGTGCCTGTTTCTGATTCTAAACACAGAAAACCACACTGCCATTTCTCAAAGGTAACAACCCCACCACTGCTCTGCCTGAGGACTTTATTAGATTTAATACTGAGAGCTCACAGTCAGCTACCGCCAGTGAATCCCTTGAAAGCTAGAAACTTGGATTATCTTTTGTCTACATTTCTATTACAGAGACTGTTGTTAACCTTCCATTCCCAACTTGAACCTACTTAATGGTGTTGCCAACCAGCAGCTGCACCTCCGAGAGCCTCCAGCAAAATAAAAGCTGTATTTCACATCTTAGGTCTAGTGTAGATTTCCAAGAAGAAAGGTAACCTGATCTTTTAACATTCTGTCTGTACCTGCAAACTACAGCACATCTGCATTATGATACTCCTTCTGGGAAATGAGCATGTGGATTATTTTGCAACTTTCAGAGGTGATTGAAATATTTCAAATTAGAGTCGTGGAATAAAAGAGCTCATGGCTAGGAGCAATATCACTTCACAGAGTGGAAAATGAGGTTTACTAGTTACGAAATCAATAGAAATAATAAAATTTGATGAATAACTTAAATACTCTTGATTGAACTTTTTTTCTTTTATTTTTTTAAAGTAATTTGAAAGATGTCAAGTCTGACAAAAGCTTAACTCTTCATCATACAGCTTGGGTTTTTCTGGGTCTTTGTGTGCTACGAACACAACAACATCAGAATGCTTAAACTTGCTACCTTATACTCACATATTTAAACTAGAACATACATTATAAATTTTCCCTTTTAGACACATGCAAGTTATGGAAAGAGGAGATTTTCTCAATGTAACAGAACATGTGAATTGTATTCACTGATAAAAGTAACATGTTATTAAGTAAAATTGTTCTTTACTATATGTCCTTGGACTACACACTCTTACTAAGAATATAAACCAAGAATTTGCTATTGATAATATTGAGTAGTTATTAACAAATTTTAATGTATTTAGGCAAGAGTTTTCATGTACACAATATAATATTTTTACACACATTATACACTATGGTTGAGCAAGTATTCTACTTAGTATATGTACCTAATTGGAGAGAAAATATAAGGAAAACAACAATAAAAATATTTATTTTTCTCTTTGACTTATTTTATAGTGACAGCCCATGTTACAACTATCTTTTCAATAAATAAGAGAACTCTCTCACATCAGATTATCTCAAACTAAAGAACAGGAAGATTGCACACCACTCACAATAAAACCAACCTGTCATGCATGACCTTGACAAGAGTTTCAAAAGCAAACTTGGTATGTACTCGAGGACTTACCAGTTTTATAAGTTAAAAGTTTATAAAACTCTTTGAACGATGACTAATACACTATAAAGTATAGAAATGTTAATCCTCCCTGATAATCATGTTGATATTCTAAATGACTGAAATAAACATAAATAAATGAAAATAAATGAAAAATGTAATAATTGATATCAGAAACTTAATATTACACATAGACACAACCTGAGGCCAAAATGACTACTTGAAAATATTTTTCCCATGCATAGCACATATAATAATCCTGAAAACCATGGGGGAAAAAAGCATAGAAGTTTTAAATGGGAAGGTACCAAAATCAATTAATCAGATTCCCATACATTATGCATAAAGAAGCTCAGGATAAGGGAGGTCAAGTGACTTGCAAAGGTAATAGAGCCATACCTAACCCCAGGTCTTCTAACTCACATTGCAATTTCATTCTGCTATATGATTTAAAATATGAAATTACTATATTGAATTTTGCCTTAAGAGATATAAAACTTGCTCAAAGTGTTGAGCTTTGCTATTACTCAGCTAAGGCCATATTAGAAAGGTCTGTTCCATCATTCTGTCTGCTCTGCAGGGTCACTGCCAAAAGAGGGTGCAGTTTCTTACAAGCATACAGTCACCATGCTTCTTGTTTATGGCTAACTTCCATCACTACTGTGTTTGATTAACCTTGTGAATCCTCAGGAAGGAATCATGGACTTGAAGGTCTCAATTTTAGCCAATAAAAACTTTCTACAAAATTTCTTTGTTATTTAATTATATTCTGATAACCATAAAGGTGACATCTAGGGGTATGACTAAATGATTATGTCAATAAACCTCAAAGAACTCATCAAATCTTTCTTGAATGCTAGTTATATTTTAAATACTCTATTTTTCACTAAGTTGAGAAAATACAACTTTTCCCTACAAAGACCTTATGAATTATTTGAATATATATAAAATATATCTGTTGACAAAAAAATGACTTCTTTAAGAAAAGTAAATACAGTGCTATTTGGTTTAAAAATTTGCACCAAATACTTTTGTTTGAAGATAAAAAATGTCTTAAAAGAGAATACTTGACTATATTCTTAAGTAAATTTTTATTGCAGAATTACATCAGTTACACATCCATTGATTTACATATTGCCATACTAGTATCTGTTGTGTTCTGCTGCCTTTCCTATCCTCTACAATCTGTATATGGGGTAAAAATGGGAGCTCATAACCCACTTGAATCAAAGTGTGAAATATGATATATCAAGAACTATGTAATGTTTTGAACAGCCAACAATAAAAAATTAAAAAAAAAAAAAGATTGTCTAAAGAGCCCCATATCTCACATGTCATAGCCCCTGCTGAGAATTTTTGAACTAAGTTTCATTATAAAGTACAGATAGATCAGTTTTTTCTTTCTTTATTATTGTTTTTCTTTTTATTGTTTTGTACCAGGGATTGAATCCAGGGACATTTAACCACTGAACCACATCCCTAGCCTTTTTTTTTATATTTTATAGACAGCGTCTTGCTACATTGCTTTGGGGCCTTACTCAATTGCTGAGGCTGGCTTTGAACTCATGATCCTCCCGCCTTAGCCTTCTGAGCTGCTGGGATTGCAGGTATGTACCACAGTGCCCATCAGAGGAGGAGGAGGAGGAGGAGGAGGAGGAGTAGTAATTGTTGTTTTAACGGTTTAGAAGTATAAATCATTAAAGTGCCAAAAAAAAAAAAGTAAATTTTTATTTCTAAATTAAAGATTTTTAATGAAAAACCATGTAGGAAAAAAAGATAATGAAAAAACAAATTTAAAGCATCTAAAATTCTATCACAGAAAAGTATACCAGTGAAACTTGATACATAGTATTCCATATGTACACCTGCAGAGTATACATCATATGTTTTAAAATTTTAAAAAGATGCTCCCACGTAAATTGAATTTATTCATACTAAATACAGCTGTTCATATTTATCTTCCTTTTAAGAAGAACATCTTTTAAGAAAATATTTTTCTTTTAACAGTGTATTATCCAGGAACAACAAAAATAAACAGGTTTCCATACAAGTAGAAAATTTCTGCTTAAAAGGAAAAGAATAAGAAGAGAAACAGCATGTGTCTGTGAAGAAAGTTTGGCACCTTTTTCTTAACAGAAAATGTATCCTTTTGTCCATCACAAAGATGACTCTAAATCTCATTAAGTACTAGAAAATTCCCAAAATTGAATGGAACTACCATTTGAGCCAGCTATCCCTGTGCTTGGTCTATACCCAAAAGACTTAAAAACAGCATTCTACAGGGACACAGACACATCAATGTTTATAGCAGCAGAATTACAATAGCTAAACTGTGGAACCAACCTAGATGCCCTTCAGTGGATGAATGGATACAAAAATGTGGCATGTATACACAATGGAATTTTACTCAGCAATAAAAGAGAATAAAATCATGACATTTGCAGTTAAATGGATGGCATTGGAGAAGATAATGCAAGTGAAGTTAGCCAATCCCCCAAAACCAAATGCCCAATGTTTTCTTTGACATAAAAAGGCTGACTCACAGTGGGGTGGGGGTGGGGGGAGCATGGGAAGAATAGATGAATTCTAGGTAGGGCAAGGGGGTGGAAGAAAAAGGGAGGGGGCAGGGGATTAGCAAGGATGGTGGAATGTGATAGACATCATTATCCAAAGTACGTGTATGAAGACAGGAATTGGTGTCAACATATTGTATATACAACTAGAGATATGAAAAACTGTGCTGTATATGTGTAATAAGGATTGTAATACATTCCGCTGTCATTTATTTTTTTTAAATCAATAAAAAAGAGAAAGTTCCCAAAAGTCAAAACAGTGCTTACATTTACTACACAATGGGTAATTATTTTAAATTGAATTACTGACATTTTATACAGCTGTAAACTAAAAGAAAAATAAATATCTTTTAATTTGTAATCTCACAGGCATATAGACATTATTTCAGTCTTTCATATTATGAGTAAACTATAATTTATTCTGCTACTGATATTTGCAGTCTAGAATAATTTAGCTAATGTTTTAAATTACTTAATATCTGAAGATTTTTTACTTCCTTTTTATTAATGTTAATTTGATAGTATTCTTAAATAACAGGGAATCAAATGTATTGAACATGTTGCATAACCATTCAATAAACCTATACTTTATCATATATTTTCCTGTTTCTCTTTTGGTGAACTATTAAGTATAAGATGATAAAGAATTTTAAATATGTAAAATAATTATTAAACTTAACCAAAGAAATTTCATATGAGGACTTATACATCTGTAGATGTATCTAGTCAAGCTGGAATGATTATATTTCAAATAAATGATTCCCTCTTGTGTGTCATGAATGATGTTACTCTGTGTCACAAACCTAAATCTCTCAACCACCTATGAATTAGGTATTAATATTAATCTGATTGAATGGTTAATCAGGATGAAGCAGAGAAATATGTAATATGAATTAGGTTACACAGCTGGTAAAGGTATGAACTAAGAGACTAATTCAAGCCATTACACTATGCAATAAATACTACTTCTTATGATGAACTGATACTACATGAATTATATTACAATGAATAATTTTCAGTGAAAAACTTTTGGTTTGGATTCAAATAAAACATGAATTTTTGGTTTTCCATGGTCTTTAGATACTACAAAGGAAACGTTTATTGTTGCATAGTTTGTAATGAAATTTAGATCAGCACTTTAAAAATACATCCTCTGTAATACTAGTGTCATGAAATGTTAAAATGTATTCCTTGAAGAAAACTATCTGTAATAAATTAATTTGAGATATTTTAAGTTAAAAAAAATTAAACAGGTTCCCATACAATGACAATGTTAGAAACTGAAACTTGTTAATATTCATTTTGATTCTTTAAAGGTAACAGAATGTTTTCTGTTTATCATGTAGAATCTGTTTGATGAATGAGTACTATTGGATTCATTTAATAATTTTAGATAATATTATTGCTTCTGTAAAATACAGTATGTGATAATGGACACTAAGTACAGTTCTACTACTGCTCCATTTGCTGAAGAGATGTTTGGGAGAAGAGCATGGACAATGTTTTTATATATATTGATTGGAGAGGTGTATTACTTTTTTCTAGGTCAGATATATTGAAAATAGTCTAATAACCCTTTGAATACTCATTTCAAAATAAATTAAATAATTTGAAAATATTTCAAAAACTGTTTTGTCAATTCTATTTAACAAAATTTGTACCTGACATCTTACAATTTTTTAAACCTAAGATACTATGTAGGACACATCATTCAGCTTAAAACACGTGAAAACTCAAATTCCAAAAATATACTTGAGAATATTTTTAATATTTTTCATTCGTAAGCAATATAAAATTTGCATTAATTGTAAATTTTTTGTTTAAATATCCATTTACCTAAATTTTAAAATTTGTTTGAAATAATCATGGTCCAACTTTATAGTTCACCAGAATCACTTACAGGATCTGTAAAAATAGATTCCTTATCAAAAGGTCTGGGTTGGGGCCAGAGAACTACCATGGCAATTATATTCCCAAGTGATTCTGATGCTGTTAATCTCAGGAACACGATTTCAGAAACAGTGGAAAGTTGACTTTAAACAAAAATACATATGTTGATATATTGCTCAGGGTTTTCTAAAGAAGAATCGATAGAATAAGTGGATAAATAGATGATGATAGATAAATAGATAGATGGACAGTTAATTAAGTTTATATGGGCGATTAGCTCACATGATTATGGAGACTGAGAAGTAACATGGTCTACAGTCTGCAAGCTGGAGGTCCAGGAAGACTGGCAGTGTAAATCTACTATCCCAAACCTGAGGGCCCAAGAGAAAACCAGGAACATCATTAGCAAAAGCAGAAAATGGATGGGTCAACTCAAACAGAGGGAGCAAATTTACTTTTCCTTCACCTATTTGTTCCTTTAGGCCTTCAACAGATTAACTACTGTCCTCTAAAGTGGTGAAAGTGGATCTTCTTCACTTAGTATAACTATTCAGATGCTAGCCTTTTCTATGTCTATGTTTTCTAGAAACACAGACATACCAGAAATAATGCATCATCAGCTATCTAGGTTTCTCTTAGCCTAGTCAAGTTGACATGTAAAATTTACAATTACAGATAATAAATATTTGCAACCATAATTATATTTTAAATATTACCATTCAAAATGGTATATTCTGATTTTCAGACTTTCAGATTAAATAAACAACATTAGTGTCATAGTTAAGATGAGTTTTCCCCAAAGGTCCGTGTTTAATGTCTTGGTCCCCAGTGTGAAACTTTTAAGAGTTGAAACTCTTAAAAACTAGTGGGAGGTCTTTGGTCATTAGGAACATGAACCTGAAGGATATTTGGGGACCCCAGCTTACCTAATTCTTGTTTTCTGGATCATGAGGTGAAAAGTTTTTCTCTGCCATTTGTTCCAACCATGATGTGATAATTTTGCTAGAAGGCCAAAGAAACAGGCCAACTATACTTTGAAACCTGCAGAAAAATAAGCCATAAACAACCCTTTCCTATTTTTAAGCTAATAAATCAGATTTGAATTATTTAGAAAATATTATACCCTAAGAATTAAGGATTTGTAATGTGTAATACATATTTTTAATAAATAATATTGTTGATGACCACTAACCATGATGCTGGGATCAGGAGAGTGTCTTAAGTCTCAAAATATGAAACATGTTTCCAGTTCCACCAGAACGCATTAGTTACGAAAGGATACTTAGAATTGCTGGTAGATGTCTTTTTTTTTT
>NW_026000211.1:16103557-16140782 GCF_001458135.2 Marmota marmota marmota | reverse complement strand
GGTGATGCTCATTGGGCTGTTTCCCTGCCCTTTCAGACCACGGAGCTGCTCATTGGGGGACTTTTTTGGCTCTGCCCACGTGACCCAGCCAATCGGCCTCAAGAGCAGGAGGATTGGGGGAGGTGGGGAGAAGCTTGTGTGGGAGAGAGAGGCTTGTGGGAAGCCGGTGGTGGCAGTTGAGGCTCTGAGGGTTTTTCCTGAGAGGCTGTTTTGTTTGGCGTGTGTGGTTCTAAAAATAAAGTTAGTTTCTTTTGACAAGTGGCTTCTGATTTTGCCCAGCCAGACTGCGGCAGTCCTGACTTGTCATACTCCCACACAGTGAAGCAGCACACGGGGGCAATGCACTCCCCTCGCCGCCATCTTCCTCTCCCTTTGGTAGATGTCTTGACCCACTCATTTCTCACCACCATATGTCTTACAGAATAAAGTAAAATGACAAGCAAGTTAGTAACTATCTAAATAATCTTCCAGCATCCAGCAGTATCTCTAAATATCTGGTAAGGAAGAAGTTACAGTATAAAGGGTTAATGCTGGATTTTATTCTTTCCCACCACCTCCCACTAGTGTCTGGGAACAAATAGCACAACATTATTGTCTGCAAACTATCTAAATCTCCTATTTGTGAAATGAAATAATTTTTTTATAATAAGCTCTAGTGTCTCTTGTATTTTTGAATACACTGGTTATTTTTGTTCCTATAAATAGCTCTCGACACACTTGACAAGAACACTAGAGTATTCTGATACTGGTCATGCTCAATTTTACTTATTTAGCAAAATAAATTAATTAGGTTCTAATTGTGGTAGACATAATAAAAATCAATTGGAAGTCATTAAGAGATCATAATTACATTTAAGCAGGCTCTATTATAATTCAAATTTCATAGTAAGTAAAAGGAACTTCTAATAAACTCTCTCCTTTCATTTTAGAAAGATTTATCTATTATAATTATCATAGTTTTATCTACACATTTGTTATGATAATATAGAAAAATAACAAGCATTGTAAATAAGTAGATTGCACCAAATGAAATAAATGTCTAAATATCACACCAAATTTATATATGTTTTATATACTCATTTTTTCCCCACTAGTGTCTGAGAACATTAGCAGCATATACAAATAGAACAGAAAGGTAAATATGAATACCATAAATTATTTTTAGGAAAAATTAGTATCCATATTTAATCGATATGAATGTATACAATACATACAAATAATATGGGGCTTAAGGACTAAAATAAATAAATAAAAAATAAAAATAAGTACAATTTAAAAATAAGTATACAGATCATTTAAGAAGAAATCATAGAAAGGAAACTGTCCTCCCAAATGTCAGTTAATGTTTGATCAGGTGTAAAGTTGATCTGTATGTGAGGAAGAGGCATTAGGGACCCAGAAGGACACCAAATAATAAGCATATTCAGGTGACTAACAATGTTAGGATGCTTTAGATTAGGGTCAGCACCTCAAGGCTAAATTTAATACTCATTTTAAAGCAATGCTCATAAATTTGAGTTTAGCTTGGGTTTGACCAACAACTAAAAATAAAAAATAAAAACAGCTGCTGATATGTATATGAATTATAAGTCTAAAAATGCCATTTACTAAAAGAATAAAATAACAACACAAATAAAGGAAATTTTAAAAGAGCAAAAAGACTTATTTGGTTGCCTTAAGATATTATGTTTAAAGCAATAATTCCTGAACCCAAAACAAAAAAATAATTTACCAAACATAAAGTTCTGAGGGCAGTATTTTCATCTTGTGACATATTGTGTTTTTAAAGTTGAAATGATGAGACTAAAAGAATTTATTAGTTATTTTGATCAGTTGTTTGCTTTTGAAATATTTTATAATAACTTATCTTTAGGGTTTTGTAGTATATTATTATTCTCTTGCATTTTGTATTATAATTTACCTGGATCTTTCAAAACTAGAGATTGTTTTCAATCATTTAATGAAACTCACTATAAAAAACATATGTTAAAACTTGGTTATGATTATAATCATGTATGATAGACATAAGCAAATAGAACAGAAACATAAATATGAATACCATAGATTATTTTTAGGAAAAATTAGTATCCATATTCAATCAATATGACTGCATAAAATACATACAAGTAATCTAGTGTTTAAGGACTTAAATAGATAATTAAACAATAAAAATAAGTGCAATTTAAAAATAAGACTACAGATCTTTTAATAAATCAGAAAGTGTTATTGATGGAGAACTTATAGGATTAACAAAGAAAAGACAAACTATATAGGAATTAAAATAAATATAATTTGTGAAGCAAATATGAATACAGAAGATACCAGAGATGAACACACACACACACAAGATAGTTGCCTTCTTTAGGGAAGCAACTCAGATACATGTGTGGTTTTGTATGGCTTTTATTTAATGATCATAGTAAAAGAGTACTATAGGAGGATACTAGAGACTCAAAAGAACCAGGAAAATACACTTAATTCTCAAAATACATAAAATTATAAGATAAAAATGAGTTAGGTCAAAAATATATCTTAGAGAAGATAGAGAACAGTATTCTTAATATAACTTTTTTTTTTTTTTAAGAAATTTACTAGTATGGTCACAGGTGTTCATTTTTAGTGTCATTAACCAGTTAATCATATAAGAACTTGAATAGATTTTCTAGAGGTCAGTGCTAAACAAAGGTTGCTTTAAAATTTCAGCAAATTAATTGTATTAATTTTTCTTTGGTTAGATTAGAATCTTTATTAAATGGTTCTTGAATCATAGGTATTTTTTGAAATTTGTAAATAAACTTAATTTTTTTAACAAAACATTTCCACACATAGTAATAGGCAGGTGGTGGGGCAGTTACACAGTGCAAAATGACCCCTGACTCCTGAAAACGGGTCCTGCTAATCAGTTTCACTGGCCAGCTTTGTCCTGTATAGCCCTGTTTGTCTAGTTAAGGGTACAGTTTTGTATGGATTGTGTTTAAGCAAATGACAAGGTTGCACATACAGAACTTTTTAATGAATATTATCTAAATACATGTAGGAGAGATAAATGATGTAAGTATTTCTAAATATTAGCAATGGACACTCGATGGTGAAATTCTTAAAATCTCCATTTAAAATAACATCAATAATGGATTTAATATAATGTACAGACTTGTTCATAGATAAATTTCAAACATCTCGGAAGGAAATTAAAAACCTAAATTGAGATACCATCTCAACTATATTGTATAACTGTTTATTTCAAAGATGGCAAACCTAACTCAAATAGATCCACAGATTCAATGTAATTCCAGTCAAAATCCTAACAAGTATATTTCTTTAAAAAATGACTAGCTATTCCAAAAATTTATACTAAAATGCAAATTATCTGTAAAAGTAAAATATGTCTCTTAAAATAAGAAGATTGGAAATGCACATTATCTGATTTTTACGTACTATACACCTGCAGTAATTGAAACAGTATAGCATTAGTGTAAAAAGAGATGTATCCTTCAGTGGAACAGGATAGAGTGCCAAGAAATAATATATTGATTTTTTTCCAAAGATGATAAGGTAATATGGTAATTCTGGAGAAACATTTAGAAAATCTTTGTGATGTTGCTTCTTAAACAGGACATAATAAATGAAAACCTTAAATGTTAATAGGAATGACATTCACAAAATAACAAATACATGCTTTTTAAATAACATAGATTAAAAAAAAGATGGAATGCCTCAGTAAAGAGGAAGATAAACACATAATAAAAAATATTCAAAACATTTGAGCAGGCATTATACAGAAGGAGTAGTGATGACTAGTAAATATGTGAAAATATTCTCAACATCATTTGACATCAGGGAATATGAATTAATAGTGGGATCAAGTACTACTACAAATTCATGCAAATATCTAACTTGTTAAGACTAATAATGCCAAACATTAATGAGGATGTGGAACAAGTGAAATCACCACACACTACTTGTGGCTTACGTAAAATATGGCATAATCACTTACACTAAAAATAATGACATCAATTTCATTCTTAAATTTTTAATTGAAAGAATGAAACCATATTTTCATATGGACTTACTAATGAACATTTACAGTAGCATTTTACCTAGTAGTCCAATCATAGAAACAGTATATTTCTTTAACTTTTAGATGGATAAATTGTGGTTTAACCATATTAGAAAAATATATTCAATAATAGAATGAAATTCCCTACTGAAACAGTCAATAATCTGCAATGGTATTTTAGAAACACTGCTCTGGGATTAAGGAAAGGGATAACTACAGAGGAATCCAAGAGAAATATACAATATAACAGAAATGCTTTATATCTTAATTTTGGTGGTATTTTCACAACTGTTTACAATAGTCAAACCTAATCAAACTCTTCAATTTAAATATGAAAATTTTTATTTATCAAATTTATCTAGTATTCTAGACTCATCATTTCTTGTGAATTGAAATAGAGAATTTCACTCTTGAGACCTCCAAGTTATATGCTCACACACATATATAGATGCTAATGAACTCCTTAAAGTTGAATTCAGAACAAATTATTCAGTTATATAAGAAATAGTTATCTGAGTTCAGTCTCAGTTTTGTTTTGCTTTATTTTGTTTTAAAGGTGAAAGTTTGATATTAACTGATAACAGAGTACATTAATATTCGCTTTCTTAAAAAAATTGTTAAGCTTTCTTCCTCCAGATGTGGTTTCTAGATGGTCTATGAGTTCACCAATGAGAGTCAAAAGGAGCCACTGGTCTCATGTCACCTATATTTGTTCTTAGGGAGAACAGTCTTCACTCTAATATTACAGTATCAATAGAATGTCCACTTATATTCATGGGCAATAGTGACCACGTGCCTATGTAAGTTGGTAATTTTATACTTTGAGATTTACTTTCAGAGCTTTTGTTCTTATCATACAGACTAAAGCAATACAAACTCTAAAATACAAAAAATAAAATTAGTAAAGTTGATTACAATATGTTTCATCAGAAATATGTCATTTAATTTTCTTATAATTAGATAAATTGTAAACTTCAGGTAAAATTTATAATTAAAAGAGATAATTTGGGAAGTGACAAGTGAGAATCAATTTGAATCATAGGAAATGTCTGATTTCTAGAAAAGGAATCACATTGGTTTCAAAACTATGTGTTTTTTTTTTTCATTCAACCGTGTATTCATCAAATATATATCACTTGTGAGAAAACTTGTGAGAAAAATGTGTTAATCCCTGGGAAGGGACACAGATAGGGATAAAACAGAGGCACTACACTCATCCAACTTTCTCTTTCTCAATAAAAGCAACATGAAATAAAGCAAACCATCACCACAGGATCTAACTAAAGCCAACAAAATGATGACTACTGGAATGACCTAGAGTGCATTACTCTTTTCACATGCAGACTTCACAGTGTGATCATGCAATAGGAGATGGTGATAGTCAAGCCAGAAGAATATAAAATAATGTTTAAGGAATGTATGTCCAACAACATACATGAGTAGATTTTTGTTGTTTCAAACTGCTCTTTACAGCACACATAACATGTCCCATAATTCACCCAGAGAAAAAATGCTTAATTGCAAGTCTGAGAGAATAAACCATTTCTGTACACTACATTTACATAGCTTCTTTGCTGCATAACGTTTTCCTATATAAATTTTAAAATATTTAAATAATGACTTGTTTATCCCCTGATTACTTTTATCTCTCGCTCATTATATCAATTTAAAATTTGATGACTAGAATGATTCAAATACTTTGCATATTTAAAACTAAAAAGAATGATATTATTTAAAAGTATTTAATGTTATTGTTGTGTCAATATTAATGATATATTGCCAAATAATCTCATTGTTTATTATTGAAAGATCAAAAGACATTTAAAATATATGACATATATGAATGAAACACACCAGTAGACACAGTAGATAACGTCTAGATGGTTTTTAGTTTCTTTAATGAAGGATTTGTTAAAACTTTATAATATGTGAACAGAACACACTAATTTTTGCATTAACTTACAAATGTTTATTGAATATCTATTATATACAAAGCCTATATAGTAGATATATGAGTACATTGCTAAAAAAAAAAAAAAAAAACAGATCCCACTGTCAAGAAACATATAATCTAGCCGGCATTTTACATTTACATGGCATTTTATAGTTAATATAAGTACTTCCTAACATAAAATCCTACATGGCTTTCAACAAGTTACTCTATGGTAATGTTTACAAAAAGTAATAATAAAAATATGGTCAAGAATGGAAATCAGCAGTATGTTCAAAATTATTAATTAATTGCCTTAGTTAAAGCCCTCTAACTCATGCACCAGAGAAACTCAAAGTATTAAGTTTTATTGTTATGTAAATTTTAACATAAACAATGAATTATAACACAAATACAGATATCTGTCTTCTCAGAGTGTGGCACATAACATTTATCCTGACAATTTGGTAAATTAATTTTTAGTGTTGTTTATGTGATAAGTGCTTCATCAGACCTTTGAAAAATCATGCACATCTTAATGGAAATTTCTAGTTCTCAGCTTGGGTCCAAGTAAATAGAAGACCACAGAACATAAAGGAAAAGAGAGCAAGGATTGAAAATGACAAGAGAGCTGCCAAAAAGATGCAAAAGCAAGCCAAAGCATTATGATATATATCTTAGCAAAGAGGAGTTGGAATAGATGAATGACTATATATTGGACATTTCAGTTATAATCATGGGCATAATCACTCTCAATATCACAATCTTTGAAAATGAAGAGCAGGATATATTGTCAATTTTCTCTTAATTCAGGTCTGTGGGAGATGTCATTTTTCTTAGATGTTAGATGATTTTAAGTCAATTCCTTCTCAAAGGCAAACTAGAGGACACCACACTTGAAAATTTTAGGTGTATATTTTAATCTTAGCATTTACTTTATATAAAACCCTCAAAAACTTATAATCAAAGGCACTGTTTTACTAAAATCAAAAGCAATTATCAAGGTAACATTCTGGTGATTCTGCTATGAAATCTGCTATATGAAAATTTTACAGGCTTTCATGCTGCATTATAGAGTAGAGCTAAGAGAAGAGGGGGAAGGAAGAGGGAGAGGGTAAATTGTGGGGACTGAATTGGTGTAAATTATTTTCCATGCATTTATAACTGTGTCAGAATGAATCTTAAAGTTGTGTATAATAAATATGAACCAATAAAAAATCTGGAAAATTAACATTTGTACAATGTTCTTTACTCAACTGTTTCTGTTTGGCCAAACTTGTTTCTAACATTTTACTATTGTAAAGAATGCTGCCATGAATAACTCTACATATATGACTTTTTTATCTTTCATCAATTATTTCTTCATTTAATCAATAAACATTTATTGAGAAAAAAGATTTATTCTGAGTTAAGTGGCATATGGTGACCTTCTGAATAGCAGAGGAAAGGAGCCAATAATTGTCTTACTATAGAGTTGCTAATTATTCTTAGTTTATAGATTATTGAAAATTGTCAAAGATTAGAGTTCAGAAAAATAACTGTACCTGGATTACAGAAATATTATTTCGGGATTTTATATGGGAGTTTGATGAAAATTCTGACCTGGAGAATACTCGTAAGTTCTTCAAAGATAATTCGGATGATATTTTACATGTTAACTTTGCTATGGTACCCATTTGTTTTGTCAAATATATGTAAGTGTTGCTATGAAGGTATTTTTTAAATGTGATTAACATTTAAACCAATGGACTTTGAGTAAAGAAGATTATCCTCCATGGCATAAGTTAGAATCATCTAATCTGTTGAAGGCCTTAAGAGACAAGACTAAGGTCCTGGAAGAAACAATTCTGCCTGCAGTGTGCTTTGGACTCTATCTACAACATTGACTTCTCCCTGGGTCTCCAGCATGCTAGCAAGCTCTGTAGATTTTGAACTTGCCATCCCTCCACTCTGATTGTATGAGTTTGTTTTTTAAAATCAACCTCTCATTCTGGTCTCTGTCTCTCTGCCCTATCTTTGTCTCTATCTCTCTTTCTGTTAAATACACTCATGTTTATTTCTTCAATCTTTCAACAGATATTGTTTTATGGGTTGACTGGGCACCTTCTGCACACCTAGCTCTGTGCTCAGTGTTGGAAGTAAAATAATAAAAAGTTATTGCATGGACTCTAAATATAATGATTAGTCAAGATCTAAAAAGCCATTCATTACCAATAAAAAATTCTAACTATAACTCAGGTCCTTAGCTACCTTGATGTCAGGAAAAGTAATCTTTTTTTTCCACATATATTAATGAAAATCCCCAGAATCATTTATACCTATTAAGGGATCAGTTCTACTCGCTCTTCTTTCAGGAGAGCAACAACACATCTGTCCCATACAGCACAGATAATCAGGTCCCCTTAACCAGACTGGTATACCCATCCTCCTAGGGCTTCAGAGAGCTGCTCTTGGTCTAAGAAAATTCACTGCCCACTCAGGACACATGACTTGTCTAAACAAATGTACCCTCGAGGAGGGTCTTTTCTATTGTTGGCCAAGTGAGTAGTCCCTCTTTCAAAGAATCAAGAGATACTCTAAGGCTGTGGGTCTCCATTAAAGATAGTTCTTGTCTTTGCCACCTCTTCTTTCTCTCCAAGAATGAGGAAGGAGACTACTTCTCAGGGGAGATTTTCCATTATGGGTTCACATAAAGAACTTCTAGGCCTTAACAGTGGCAGTTTTGAATGGCATATCACTTCCAATTCATACGAATGAGGCTCCTTCCCTAAGACGCTCCCACAGTCATAATCAACCCTCATCTCGGTGACCTGTATTTTGGAATTGAGTCTTGGTACCTATCCCAATGTCCCTTTTGTGTGTTGTCCTCTCCTGTTACTTCCTTTATCAGGTCTCCACAAGTATCACCTCTTTTCATTCCACATATTTTAACCATTTAAGTCACAAAGAGAAGGAATCAGCATGCTTATTCATCCAAGGCCTACACCACAGTTTATAAAATATGGCTATAATAAGTACACGAATAAAACACATCACAATATTCCACTCATAACAAACACCCAAAATATCAGTGATATGTTGAAATATCAATGAAAGCTTGGCTAAAATAAAATTCTTATATTTATTATAAGCAAACCCAAAAAGATTTAAATTAGGTCTAATTTTAAAGATGTTTTTCAACACTACACACCTTTACTGACAATAAAAGTAATATATCAGGTCTCCTATAAACTTGTAATAGAGTAAATTAAGGAAATAAATCCAGATAACTACAAGGTTTACATAAAAATTTATGAGTTAAAACAGTCATAAAGGTTTTAAAGGGTAAAAGTACCAAAAATAAAATTACTAAATCAGATCAACTAGTTGGAAATGTATTGGTAGAAGTTTTTTGGCATTTTTCATGCCAAGGTAAGAATATTATGTTCATTATATTTGAGTGCACTGATGTGGGTAAAGAAAGGATTGTGCTTCAGGTTATAAGGTCACAGAGTTTATTATACAAATCAATCAACCAATCAAGAGTATTGAGTTCTAGGAAGAAAGGAAGAAAGCACATAGAAGATGACCTTTTGGTAAATTTCTCATTTATTCTATTTACAAGTTGATAAAATGACTAGTTTTTATGGACATGAAGCTTATTGCCTCAAGTAGTCAAGTGTCATATATTTTAGCCTAAGTTATTCTGATGGGTTTGAGGAAAGACCCACAGTAAGATCAATGTATTAATTAAATCTAAACAGGAACCTATGTGCACAAATAAGGATCTATGAGAGCATACTTGTGTTCAGGGAAGGTGAATGGTCTGGTATAACTGGAATGGGGGCACAGGGAGGGATGTGAGATGAGCGGAAGCCTAACAGTGACACATTACAAAGGAGCACACACCATCGTGGGGTTTGTTTTAATATTATATTATAAATATTATAATATTAATATTTCTCAAAAATAGCATCAGGGGGCTGGGTTTGTGGCTCAGTGGTAGAGCACTTGCCTTGCATATGTGAGGCACTGGATTCCATTCTCAGTACTGCATATAAATAAATAAATAAATAAATAAATAAATAAAATAAAGACCCATCAACAACTAGTAGCAATATTTAAAAACAAATGGCATCACAATTACATTGGGACTCTCTTAAAAAAACGCATATTGTTCCAGATGATTTCATGAGTATCAAAGTTTGAGAATCATTCTATAAGAAGTGGGTAGCCCTAGAAGGTTTTCAGACATGCTGTGAGCCATCCGTGAGCCATCCACGGGCTGTGTGGGGGCCACTGTGCATAAAACCTAGAGGGTAGGAACACTTGGTGTCTGAGAATGACCAGTGGATACTTCCTCTGGTTAACTGCCTTGACACAATGTGAATTTCTCTCCTGCTCTGCTGGGTCCCACACAGCACCTGAGATGGGTGCAACCTGCCAAGATACCAATCAACCTGCTGATTTCAAGACATCAGGAAGCAAGAGTCCACCCTTGAAACCTTATCCCTGCCTTCTGGTACCCCCTTAAATAAACCACTGGAGCCATCTTTCCTTTGTCTGGTTCCACCTCTTGTGTGGACTGGACCTATCAATGGGTCCACTTTTGTAAATACATTTCTGACTTCTTGCCTTTTGTTCTTCACTAATTATTTTAGACTTTAGTTTTTCAGGTGGCTGACAACCTCCTCGGCAGGAAGAACCCCCCAATGAGACGCTGGCCATCACCACCTATACAGACAGAAGTCTGACAGAGAAGTAGGTGAAAAAATAAGAAAGAAAGGGAACTCCAAAAGCAAAGATATGTACAACACATAGAAAAACTCAAGTTATAAATTAGAGGCTTTACAGGAATTATAGATTTATTTTATCTCTTTTTTCAATCTGTGTTGGATAGGACAACATTATAAACATAAAGCCAGGAAAGCATATTTAAGAAAAGCACAAGAATTACCATAATAAATACTTTCAAATAAACCACAAACCATTTAATTAAAGGAGAAATACATTACTACTTTCCCTTTTCAAATAGTTCTCTCAGGATACATTATCTTCAAAACAATTTTGTTTTTATACAATTTCTACCTGATTTAAATAATTACAATTTTTCTTCTGGATGTGGTTAACCCCCCCCTCCCCTTTTCCTTTTTCCTTTTTTTTTTTTTTAAGTGAGGGGTCAGGAAAGGAAAAGAAAGTGCTGATGATTTCAGTAGCTAATCCACTGAACATACAAAGCAAAATTAAATTCTGGAGCAGTGACATTAGTAAAGCAAAAACTACATTTTATCTTTTTACAATTGATTTTTTTTTAAATCTTAGAAAGAGCAAATCTAAATCTCAGTGGGCTCCTAGCGGAACAAATAGCTACTAAAAATACTCTTTTAATTGACACAGAAAACATACTTGCAAAGCCTTTGGCCCAGATGGAGTCTAAGTTAAAACTTCTAGAACTAAAAGAAGAATTTATCTATGCAAAATATCCTTTAAGAAAAAAAAATTTCATTATTTTTAGTAAATTTGGGATGGTCATGTTTCCCACATTTGAAACTAATGTCCCTGATTTATGGATTTTTTAAAAAAAATTCCTATAATGGTGCAAAAGCATACAACCATTCTGTTTTTCACTTTCAGTAGAGTTTTCAACAAACTATGTTGAGATGCCTAACTCATTATTACAAAATGGACTTTATGTAAAGTGATTTTGCTCAACTTTAGGCTAATTTAAGAGTTAGAGAGGCATAATTCTCTGTGGGTCTGATATATTGAATGTATTTTTTACTTACGGTATTTTCAACTTGTGATGGGTTTTTTGGGACCAACGTATATATTGAAGAGCATCTATACTTTTATAAATTATACTTGATGTTGACCTAGTATCTGTTAAGTTTCAAATGACCCACAGAAGGATCAAGATGACTTATAAGACTATGTTTTACACATGAATAAATGACATTAAGGGCTGGGGTTGTGGCTCAGTTTTAGAGCACTTGACTAGCATGTGTGATGCTCTGGGTTTGATTCTCAATACCACATATAAATAAATAAAGGTCTATCAACAACTAAAAAATAAATATTAAAATAAATGACATTAAAATCAAATACATAATAGTGCATTTCCAGATGAGTTAAGCTTAGTACTTCTTAAGAAAGTTTAAGAATGACATAGATAACTATCTGTCCTCAGAATTGATAGGGTTTTCCAAAGAGTTGATAAAGTCTACTTCTAGAAAATCCTTGCTATAAAGTAGCTCATGAATTTCTGCCCAGTAGGATAGGCAGACCCTGAGATGCCTCTCTACAATCCATGTTTCCTCGTATTCATATCCCAAAGCAATTTCCTCCACTTGAATGTGGACTGACTAGACTTACTGACTTCGTCACTATACTTTGGAATAAGTCTTCCAAGGTTTAGAAACATACCACTTTTTATTGCTTCCACAACAAATTACCATAAATGTAGTTACTAATCAATACAAATTTATTATCGCATGGTTTCTGTGGGTCAGGAGTCCAGGTATGTGTCCACTGGTCATCTGTTCTGGGCCTCACAGTCAAGGTGTAGCCCAGGGCCATGGTTCTCATTCAAGTGATGTGTTGAATTTAGTTCCTTATGGGTTACAGCTGAGGTCTCTGTTTTCTTAATAGTAGCTGCCTAAGGACTAATTCTAGCTCCTAATTCTTGTCTCTCTCTGTAGGCAGTTTATTCATACAGCTTTTTGCTTTAAACAGCCCAGTCTAGCAGAACAATGCTCTTATTTTAAAGAGTCCATTTGATTACATGAGGCCAATCCAGGATAATGCCCCTTTTTATTAACTCAGTAAATTGATTTGGAAAGTAGATTGCATTTGAAACATTTCTTTTGGCATAGAATGTGACAAATTCATGACAATGTTATTTCATTCTCATAGGATCTGTTCGTATTCAATGGGAGGGAATTATATAAAGCTAAAGTAATTGGTGTCTATTTTTGATCTGCTGATCACAGATGATATAGAATTCTATAGAGGACTATCATATAAGATCTTCTCCCATCATACAAGGTCAGAGGACCCTTCTTTCACCATGATGCTAAGATATAACTTTGTAAGTGGAGACTCAGAATTACTGAACCATTCTGGGGTAATCTGATCTGGAGGCTGGAGATGACACTGAAAACTCCTACTCTTCAACTGGACCCTAAACAGAGGGTGGTGACGGAATCTGGTTTCAGAGATAAAGTGATGACACTTATCAGCCATAAACAATGTAGGTGTAGTTACCATGACAGATAGCAGAGCCAAAGCAGTAATAAGAATATCTAACCAACAGAGATCACTGATTTTGGCTAGTTGATTATACAGTTCCTAGAAATTAAATAGATTGACAACCTACTAAAGAGTTACTCCATTGACATTAACAGGAAAATTTTAGAACGAGTGAACACACATCTGTTTTAAAGCACCAAAAGAGAGACTCAAAGGTCTTCACTTATTTCCAGTTTGAACCAAACCATGGGCACAAAATCCCTTCAATGAAGTACAATCTGAGGAATCTTGAAAAAGAACCTTGCTAGTCAAATATTTATACTGTTAATCTTTAAGCACGACTCCCCACTACCATTTTGGATCTGTGTCATATAACCTTCTGACTTTTTTTTTTCATATTACACATATAGTATACTTAGGGTAATGATGTCTAACTCATTCCACCATCTTTCCTACCCCCATGTCCCCTCCCTTATGCTCCCTCCCTTACCCTATCTAAAGTTCCTCCATTCTTCTCATGCTCCCCTCACATTGCCTTTATGTATCAACATCCTCATATAAAAAAAAATGGGTTTGTTTTTTGGGGATTGACTAACTTCACTTAGCATTATATTCAGCAACTATATCCATTTACCTGCAAATGCCATAATTTTACTCTCTTTTAAGGCTGAGTAATATTCCATTGTGTATATATACCAAAGTTTCCCTATCTATTCATCTACTGAATGGCATCTGGGTTGGTTCCATGATTTAGCTATTGTGAATTGTGCTGCTATACACATTGATGTGGCTGTGTCCCTGTAGCAAGATAGCTTAGTCAAATGGTGGCTCCATTCCAAGTTTGCCAAGGAATCTCCATACAGCCTTGCAGATTGGTTGCACTAATTTGGAGGCCCACTAGCAACATATGAGTCTGCCTTTTTCCCCACATCCTCGCCAACACTTGTTGTTGTATTCTCGAAAACTGCCAATCTGACTACAGTGAGATGAAACCTTAGAGTAGTTTTGATTTGCATTTCTCTAGTTGCTAGAGATACTGAACATTTTTCATATATTTGTTGATTGATTGTATATTCTTTTCTGAGAAGTGTCTGTTCAGTTCCTTGGCCCATTTATTCATTAGGTTATTTGTGTTTGGGGGGTCTTAAGGTTTTGAGTGCTTTATATATCCTAAAGATTAGTGCTCTATCTGATATGCTTGTGGTAAAGATCTGCTCCCATTCTCTAGGTTCTCTTCACCTCACTGATTTTTTCTTTTGCTGAGAAGCAGCTTTTTAGTTTGAATCCATCCCATTTATTGATTCTTGGTTTTAATCCTTGCACTATAGGAGTGTTATTATGGAAGTTGGGGGCTAATCAGACATGATAAAGATTTGGGCCCTACTTTCTCTTCAATTAGGCGCAAGGTCTCTGGTTTAATTCCTAGGTCCTTGATCCACTTTGATTTGAATGTTGTGCATGGTGAGAGATGGAGGATTTTGATTTGCAGTTTTCTCAGCTCCATGTGTCACAGATGCTATCTTTTCTCCAATATATGTTTTTGGCACCTTTGTCTAATATGAGATAACTGTAATTATGTGGGTTTGTCTCTGTGTCCTTTATTATATACATTGGTCTACTTGTCTATTTTGGTGGCACTATCATGTTGTTTTTGTTATTATTGCTCTGTAATATAGTTTACGGTCTGGAATACTAATGCCATCAGCTTGACTCTTCTTGCTAACTATTGCTTTGGCTATTCAGGGTCTCTTATATTTCCAGATGAATTTCATGACTACCTTTTCTACTTCTATGAGGAATGTCATTGGGATTTTGATTGGTATTTTATTAAATCTGTATAGTGCTTTTGGTAGTACAGTAATTTTGACAATATTAATTCTGCCTATCCAAGAACACAGTAGATCTTTCCATATTCTAAGGTCCTCTTTAATTTCTTTCTTTAGCATTCTGTAGTTTTCATCATAGAACTCTTTCACCTCTTTCATCAATTCCCAAATATTTTTTTGAGGCTATTGTAAATGGGATTTTTTTCCTAATTTCTCTGACAATTTGTCATTGATGTACAGGAATGCTTTTGATTTATGGATGTTGATTTTATATCCTGCTACTTTGCTAAATTAATTTATTAGTTCTACAAGATTTCTGGTGGAATACTTTAGGTTTTCTAGGTATGATCATATTGTCAGCAAATACTGATAATTTAAGTTCTTCTTTTTCTATGTGTATCCCATTAATTTCTTCTAATTGCTTTGTCTAGAGATTCAAGAACTATGTTAAATTCAAGTGGTGAAATAAGGCATGTCAGTCTTGTTTCAGTTTTTAGAGGGAATGCTTTCAATTTTTCTCCATTTAGAATGATGTTGGCCTGGGACTCAGCAGAGATAGCTTTTACAAAGTTGAGTTACGTTTCTAATATCCCTAGTTTTTCTAGTGTTTTGAACATAAAGGGGTGCTGTATTTTGTTAAATGTTTTCTCTGCATCTATTGAGATGATCACATGATTTTTATCTTTGAGTCTATTGATGTGATGAATTACATTTATTGATTTCTTTATATTGAACCAACCTTGCATCCCTGGGATGAACCCTACTTGATCATGGTGCACTATCTTTTTGATATGTTTTTGTATTTTATTTACTCATCTGATTTTAATGAAGAAAGAGCAATAACCAGATTTTTCAAGTATTATTGGACACTAGTTCTTAACTGAGACCAGATTTTGAAAGTTAATACATCATGATTGGCAGACACTCAGATTAGGCTTTAGGAAAGCTAGAGTATGAATGGAGACTTGTTTTACGTTCATTTCACAGTGGTTTCAGGGGCTCTCAGAATGTGCCTTATGATTAGGTCCTAGTTCTGGAATGAACAATTGGATAGTTTTATAGGTATACTCAGAAACTGAAGGGAATCTCCATGTTGTTTCCCTGACCTGTGGAATAAGGGTAATTGTGATAGAAAAGAACAAGTGGAAGCTACTAAAATTGCCTCTACCTATGAAAATAGTAAACCAAAGAAAATACCACATTCCTGGCAGAATTTTGAAGATTAGTGCCACTTATAATAAGAGCAAGGAAAAAAATGCATGGGTTGTATTTATTTTCTACCATATCCCATTTCAACCTGTCTATTTGGCCTATAAAGGAAACAGAAGGATCTTAGAAAATGGCAGTAGAATATTATAAACTCTACTGTGTAATGATTCCATTTGCAGCTGTTGTATGAATTGTGGTTTTCTTGCTTGAGGAAATCAATACATCTCTTGGCACCTGGCATGCAGATAGTGATCTGGTGAATGCTTTTAAGTTATTCTTGCTAATAAAGACCATCAGAACCAATTTGCTTACAGCAATATTCACTTCCTTGCCTCAGAGACTTTTCAACTCTACTTCTAGCTCATATTTTAATCTGTGGGGATCTGTGTTGAATTCCTCTTCCAAAATTCAGCCCACCAGTCTATTAGATTTATGACAGTAGACTGATTTCACATGATGAACAAGTAGGAGCAACTATTCTAGATACATTTGCAAGACTTTTTCAGGCCAAGAATTCTGGGGCCTGCTACCTCACTGAAGTGTCCAAGGTTCCAAGGTTCCATTGGTCTGGGATATATTGAGAAAACCCGTCCAAAGTGAAGGGTAAGTTGTATCTGGTCCTTCCTACTAGCACATTTAAATATGTTATATGCTGCCTCCGTTATCCAAAGAATATCACCAGAGATTTTTGTCTTTAATTTAACTGTGATACTCTTACCCACTTAGTGAGTTACCTAAAAGGATGCCAATATTAAGTGGAACTTAGAGAAAACTCTGAAATATATCTAGGCTCCCAAGCAAGTTGCTTTACCCCTTGGACCATATGACTCATCAGATTTGCTAGCATTTAAAATGTTAGTGGGGGTAGGGGTCCAGTTTGGAGCTTTTGGTCCAACCTGTTCTGATTTAGGATATTGGAGAAATGCCATGCTATTCCCTATGTATAAGTATTCTCCATTTGGGAAATAACATTTTGCGTTTTACTGAGTCTTAGTAGAGATTATTTTCCTGACTATGGGAGAAGATTGCATTTGAGATAGAATACTTAAGCAAGTAAATGTTTTCCAGTAAACACAGATGGACATACAGAATAAATGTGCATAAAATGTAAGTTTAAAATGGGAGTTTAGACATCAGCGGCTCCTGATGACACAAGGTAGTAAACAATGTCCTATGGCCCTTGTTACTGCTATATTAACTTTTCTCTCTTGACCCACACATAATTCATGCTTGGTTTGCAGATGTTTCTGCATGGTAAATAGACGCCACCCAAAAGTACACATGAAAAAAAAATTGGCTGGAAATTGGGGATTAAGAAGAACTAAATTTACATCTTTGGATACAGATGTAAAGACATCTGTGCCCCCCATGTAGTATTTACTAAAAGATGACCTTGGCAGAAGAATATTTTAATAATCAAGGGTATAGATAGGGTAACACATTCTTTGACTCCCATCATGGCCCAAAAGGATCAAGAACAAAGTAGACACAGCAGCAAAGATGGATGTTATGCATGGGTTCAAAACATGAGATTCCATTCACAAAGGCACATCAGGGTATAGCCATCAATGAATGCCCATTCTCTCAACAGTGAGAAATACCCGGAGCTCCCTATATGACATCAATTCATGGAAGGAATTCAATCACCTAAGGTAGAATTATAATGGACCATTTCTGTTATAAAAGGGACTGTCCTTTTTCTTAACAATAGGAAGTACTTACTTTGGATACCATATTTCCTCACCTAACTACCACCTTTTCATTACATAATACTATATCTATTGCTATGGTATTTAACAAAGTTTGACTTCTGAAAAGAGAAACATATTTCACAGAACATGCTACATGACAATGCGTGAAAGATATTCAGTGATCTTATATTCTCCACAATTTCAAAACAGCTGACTTGGTACAATGGTTGGTTGGTTTACTATGGAACAGACACAGTATCATACAGTTGCTAACCTACTCAAGCTATAGTAATATGGTAATATCCTTCCAGGTAAGTTCAAAATCCAAATTTCTTCTGGAAGTAGGATCCATAGACTTGTGAGTCAAAAGAAGAGCCATTATACCTATTTATCCATCCATTTATAAAATTTATACTTCTCATGCTCACTCGGAGTCTTCTGAACTAGGTATCTTAATTTCAAATCAATGCTTCCCCGAGTAGACACAAAATTATTTCATCGAACTGAAATTCACACTGCTACCTATCCCTGTTCTTCATTACAGTAAATCCACAGGAGAAGATGGGGTTATTATTCTTCTTAGGTTGATGAATCCTGACTATCAAGAGATATTGTTATTTTACTCTACTATATAAGAATGGATATGCCTGTATTTCAAGAGATCAACAAGGTTTTGTTTTGTTTTGTTCACAGTACTCCCCTTCCCTTGTGATGAAAATAGATGAAAAACTGTGAAACAGAGTTCAGGCTACACTTCCTGTGGACAAGATCCTCTAGAAATTCATATTTGGATAACCTCACTAGGCAACGATCCAGGTAAGTACTTTTTGAGGGCAATGTGAATATGGAATTAGTACTATAATAAGGCAATTAGAAATACCAGCTATGATAGCATCACCTTTTCAAGAGCAAAGATGGTAATAGTTATGAGTACTTCTTCTTTATTTTGATATGATTTTGTCTATATATATTTTGATTGCAATTATTTTCTTCTACTTTCTCATTTATTTAACACCTAAATCCATATAAGTTAATAGTAATGTTATATCTTATTTTTTAAGTTATGCAATATCAAAGAGGTTTGTGAATCAGCTAGGAGAGGGATAAACATCACCCACAGACCAAAAACAGAAAAAAAAAAAAAGGTGAGGGACTTTATGTCATCTTCTGAAGAAGTAAGTACACATGTTCTCAATTGTACACTAAAGAAGTGTTTCATGTGAGACAGATTGTGACTTTGTATTGTCTTTAAAGATTACGTTTTACAGAGATGCATGTGGTTGCCAAGATGATAAAAGGTAGACTGTGATGACTTTGTAATGTGCTAACCTGGAAAGGCTGAACTGCATTTTTTTTTCTTACATTTTTCTGGTTATAATGGATTTTGGGGAAGAAGTGGGGACAGAAATAAAGCAGCAGCTATTATATAACTTCCACATATTGTTCCTGATCTGCTGACCTCTTTCTTGGCAGTAGGTAAGCTGTTTCACCTTGTCTTGGATACTCCTTTTATGGGGTGGTCGTTCAGTTCCTGTGGTGACAAAGGTCACTAGCTTCTTCAGAACACTCATACCACCAAAGTAGAGTCAACTAGATACTAATATGGCTTCAGTTCATCCACAAAGTCAGCAGATTGCATATGGAGATTCCAATTTGTTCTGGCCTGGCCTGTTCCCCTTTCCCCCTATACACATACCTCATATCCACCTTCCTTACTGTCTACTCTTGAAGTCCCAGCACCAGAAGACAACTGCATATAGACAGAGTAAACAGTTGATATAATACACCAGAGTACACCCCTGTTGTACAAATAATTGTTATTATTTTTAACCTGCTTGAACCCTGACTGATATACATAATAACTCAGAAGATTAATGTTAGGAATTTCCAAATTACTAATCTCATTCATTTTTCTGCCATTGGAAAAATAGCACACAAATGCTCAACTTATCATGTGCTGATAGTTAACTGTCTAGCTAACTAGAATGTTAAAATATCAGATGGGTAAATCTTAGTAAAACAGACAAGCTGACTCCTTGGCTAATGACTTCTTAAAAGTCCCTCTTGGATTTGATGCAATCAACATTAGTGTTCTTGTCACTTGTCCTTCCTATTGATTTTCTGAATATCATTTTCTTTAATGTAAAAGGTCACTGAAAAACAGTTTGTGTATAGTGTTGAATGAGTTAGTGTGTGCACGTGTGTTGTGTGTATGTTGATCATAGAGTGTTTACTTATTCAAACATAGTGCTGAAAATATTTTATTAATTTAAATCCATAATTTGGTCTATTATAAAATAGCTTTCTTGGTCTCTGGCTCAGTATTCACTTCATCATAATACTTAGCAAATTATGTCCAATATCATGCAGGACCATAATAAAGCCCATATACATGTTTATAAACCTAGGGAAGGATAAACAGAGTTAGACTTTTTTAGATCACAACTACCACAGTTTATGCCCTTGATTGGATATTAATTTTCTGTGCTGGAACGTCATTTCCAGTTATAGAGTTTAGTATTTCTAACCACAGTCCCGAATGAATTTATAAATTTATGATAAATTCATTTTTATTTTGAGCACCTACTGTGCAAGAGTACTATGTTGTACTGATTGTACAGCATGTCCAAGACCCTGGGTTCAATCCACATCACCACAAAACAAAGTATGATGTTAGTCATTTCTAGATAAATTACATCATTTATGTGAAGCAGTTCAGTGTGAAAATTTTCTTTACCTCTTTTCAAGATGACATCTATATTCTAAAAGTTCATTAAAGTAATGGTTGTATCAATAAAACCAGAATGGCGGTGGGAGTATTAATACTCTTGAGCCACCAGGGATTGTCATATGACAAGGATATGCCCCAAATATTTATTCATGCCCAAAGGAAAACTACAAACCATCTAAGATTTTGTCTAGTGACCTTGCCAGACAGAGGCAAACATATTCTGTGACCCAATACTGAGAAACATCTGTCAGGGCTGAGACCACAGAAGAAGTCCACCAAGTCAAGAGCAGAGATGGCAGAGGTAGTGGGAAGTTCTCTGGACCATGTATAGGATGTGAGACAGTACTGTGTATGATGTATCTATTCTCCATGACCTTATTCTCATGAGGAGAGATCTGTGTCATCGATGTAATTACAAAGTGGAAGTTGAGCAGGTACAGCCCAATCCCTCTGGCTCTCCTTAGTGCAATGTGTTTTATCCCAGTTTGTGCCTCTGTTTCACTTTGCTCTACTTCCTCATGAAATAAGCCAGAAGAAGAAGGTGCTGCTGGATAGAAGTCTATGTTTGTCAGTTTCTCTTGCCATAATTTGAGGGAATATCAAATGAAGAGGTGAGGAGAAAAAAGTTTGGTTCTTAGACAAAGTCTAATTTCAGAGTACAGCTTCTGCGAGCAATACACAAATTCTTTCGTCTTTTCTACTCCTTGTGTATTTTTTTTGTTTGTTCAGAATATCATGGGGAGAAAAACATGATTAACAGTTCTAGACATCAATATTTAGTAATGGATCAGTTTATTGCTTAATTCACTGATTCACTAAACAAATATTTATTAAGCACTTCTCATTTGGATTTAGCTTAGATTCTATAGATAACGAAATAAATTTCATGATTTTTACAGTTTAGTAGGTAAGATGAATGAATAAGGAGAATAGAATATTATTTATATTTTTTGCTTTATTTGTATCATAGGTATGTAAGTCTGATCAAATTTTATACAGATCTAAAACCCAAAAAGAATTCATGAGTTCATACGTAAAATTGAGATTCATCTTATAATGATGGGAATGAATAAGGATGTACATAGGTTTATTCTGAAAATACCTTTGATTAAGTGAAAAACTGGATACTTCCAAAATATCATGATCAGGTAGAAGATGATACGCATGCAGAAGAGAGAGAAGGAGGTAGGAAGAAAATCCAGAGCATGTGGATAGTGCCTCGGAAAGGATGAAGTGGCCCACAGATTTTAATGATTCTGAAATTTCAAGTTAGAGGAATGAAAAAAAAATCATTCAATGTAATCACATGAAAGTGATAGAAAGCCTTAGAAAAAATTATTTTTGGAAAAAGTCTCCAGGGAATAGAATGCTAAAGTAAATTAAGGAGTGAGAAGGAAATGGGAAGAATATTCCACAATTCTTTCAGACAGATGGTTAATATTGAGAAGAAGAGTGATAGGGTGATAGCTGGAGGGAACTGTGAAGTGGAATTAGGATAGTCCCTTGTTATTGTTGAAGATGCCATGTGATTTAGTTTTTCAAAAGAAAGAACATTAAATTTGATTGAACATTAAATGGAAAGACTGATTTCACAGAAGCCCATTGTCTATTATGGGGAAGAGAAGCAACATGATCCAACCACACAAGTGGAAGGATGAGTCCACATATTCATTTACTCGACCATTCTGTAAGTCCCTGCTTAATGAGCATATCTCACAGATGGTACTACCAGGGTTTGGGTAATGTTTCTACTACTCATGGGCCTGACTGGGACCACAGCAAAGTAACGTGTCATCCGACAGCAAACTTTAAACTTTACAACCTTTTCACATTCAACATTTAGAGAGAGCATGTTTATTATTCAAAAACTATTTACTAAAGTTAACTCACTTTTCATTTGTAATCAGATTCATTTAAAATATAAAACCCCTATGTGATATGGTCTTTGCTGAAGTGCTTCTTCAGAAAGGCAGACAAGCTAAATGTATAAACAGACACCTAATTGAACTGTGAAATCTCACTATTGCTATTGTGCTGATTTACTTTGTTGAATTTTAATGTTAGAAGACTATCAAAGCATAGCCATAGGAAAATGCCCTGCATTACAAATGCTTATACAGAATTCCATGAATGTTAATTATTTTATTCATACCAAATTCTCTTTTCAGTGAAATATTTGACTTTTCTCTCTTCATAACTATTTTTTTTCCTTAAAAATGTTTTAAAGACTTACAAGATATATACTCTGACCTGAAATTATAAAACAATTCTTTTACTATCCAACTGAAGGAATAGGAAAACACTACTGCTCTATTTATTGACAAAAAAGTAACGATAAAGTCTATTTTTTTTTTTAATTTCAAGGGCACTTCAACTTATCTGTCAATAGAAAATCTGGTCTATACTCACAGAGACTGCTATCTTTATATTACAAGGTATGATGAAAGAGTTTTGCTTTTTGCAGTTGCAAAGGGGAAAATTAAAATGCCAGAAAATGTATGGAACTTGAAGAATATGCATTCTAGTTTTACTTGACAAGATAAATTTGTCAAACTCTCAATTGTACTTATTAACAACATAGCTTCCCAGGACCCTGTTTTATCTCTCCTTTTAGATTATATTATAAACTTGGCCTTCTGAATATTTTGACAAAATATTCAGACACCATAAAATACACATTTCTCATTTACTAGTTAAGATTAACTTTCAGCATTTAAGTTTAATTTACATTATCCCTATTATGTATATGAGTTGCTATAATAAGCATGGTTTCTAAGTTTACAGTTAGATGTTATCTCAGTTAAGGACAGAGGATCATAACTGGGGAGCCTGGAAATGCCAATAGAAACAGGTGGTATTTTTAAATGGAAAACAGCCACTACTGAGTTCATTTCTATTAGGTAATTACACTTCTCATTACCTTTTCCCGTTGATGCCAGATTGGTTGTTACTTTTCAGGGAATACATACCTAAAAACTGCATTTTGCCAATTATCTAATGTTTGGTGGCAAACATTGAATCCAGAATATAAAAATTGGCAATTGCAATTAAACATAATTTTCTTGCATCTAAAAGTACAGATAAAAATTTTAAAATTCTGACTTAACATGCTATTGACACATTTCTTTGTTGCCTATCAAATAAGATAGTAATAAAAAATATCACAAATATTAAGAAACAGGACATTCTAAATAAGCAAGCATGCTCCTAATATAAACTATTTCTTGTTATTTTAAATTAAAATCTGCTTTGGCTTGTACAAGAAAATTCTGTTTTAGACAGGCAGAAGAAAGGTACACAGACTGACAGATAGGAAATCATCCTCAACCAGCTCCAGCTGGTGGTCCTGAGCCTTACATCGTTCTTTCCTTTCCCTTTTGTTAATGTTTTCAGAGGCAGAGTCCTGCTAAATTGCTCATTCTGGCCTGGAATTCACAATCCTCCCACCTCAGCCTCCTGAGTAGCTGGGCTTACAGGCGTGCACTACTGTGTCAAACTCTGAAACTTACACTAAGCCCTGAACTTAATTGACAATTAAATGAGTTATTTTCTTTTCTAAGAGTAAAATAGGAAAGATCTCCTGCTGAGGTGGCCAGTGCTGTCTCAGAATGCAGTATGAGGAGGAACTGTGCTTCACTTTAGCCTTGTACACATCAGGCTCAATTTTAAAGCTCTTTGATTAAGAATTATTGCTATTCTTAAACTTTTATTTTCATATCTTAACTGTATATCTGCTTTTGATACACAAACATGGTATATTTATCTTGAAAGATTGTGGTAAAAATAAGCAAGTGAAAAAGCAGAGACTGTAAAAAAGTGATATATAATGGCAAAAATGTGCATTATATTATCTCCTCCCACACCCCAACAAAAACGAATTCTTCCCCTATTTTTGACTCCCTCCATTCCTGGAGTCTGCTGTAATTAGAAAATCAATTTTAGAAACCATACTTTTCCCCCTTAATTTTATTTTTGTAGCCAAGAATTTCTTCATATCATTCACATCTTCACATCAGATATTTATGTGCATGTCTTATACATCTCCGTTATGTAAAGGGAAAAATTTGCATTCTGTTAAGCATCATTGTGCCTATATTTCTGCTTTTTTGTTTGAAATATGTGTTCTCTCTTTAAAATCAATTAGAAACATTTTGTTTATCTTTAGCCCAAATTTAGTAAAAAAAAATTATTTTCCAAAATATGTACTTATTAGCCACATAGCTTTCTTCCTAAAAAAACGATTTTTTTTTCAAATGTTGTACCTCAGAGGAACTTTCCTTCATTTCCATTTCTTTCTTAAGACACCTGTCAGTAAATTTAATATTTTCTATTATCTCTTCAACAGAAGGGGCCTCAGGCTGTAGCTTGACAAAAACACCCAGAGGTATTGACATCTCAAGTAGACTCCAGCTGTCACCACCTCTGCAGTCCTTTTGTTCAAAACAGAGAATGATTGAAGTGTTTGGTCTAATGATGTTTTAACATTTATTTAGGGCTCATTTTCTGTCAGGTTTTTAGCATGTAAAAGATACAGGTCCTCCCTCCAAGGAGCTTACATTCCAATAAATTCAAACAAGGCAGATGCGCAAAGGAGTTCTTTGTGAAATGTACTTTTCCCAAGAGCAAAGGGACATGCATGGAAAGAAAACCAGGAAACATTCAAGTGGCATTGATGACAGAAGCAGAAGAAATCACTGCCTCTATTTCTTGCCATTTTAAATTTACAGCCAGAGAGTCTTAAACAAAGGAAATAATTCATGTTAAAGCATCAAACTGGCTAAAATAAAATTGCCTTATAATTTGTTTATATTCCTGTAATTTGAGGTATAAATACTGACTTGGAGCTACATAGGGTGGCTCATTTTAGGACAAATCCACATGGAAAAAAAATGTTCCTTTAGGAATTGGGAAAATTTCAATAATGTTTCACTTGGAATGAATCAGATAAATATTGAGATATCTGGTGGTTTTAAAATCTGGGAAACAAAAGGGTGGAATTATAAGTCCTTCCTAAACTATAATCAAACTACAGCAGAAAAAGCAACGTAGAGCACTGGCTAAGGAGATAGTATTGAAAAACAGCACTTGTATGTTTTGTTCACGATTTATGATAACAGAATGATAGGCAATACATAACAATGTCTCCCTACATCAGGGAACAATGGGTTGTCTGGATATCTAACTATCTGATTAAGAGAACTAGAAAAGATGTGAAGTGCAGGGAAAAAAACTTCTGGATAAAAATCTTAAGAGATAGTGTGAAAAATAACATGGTATGAGAGAAAATGAATTTTCTGGGTGAAAAGTTTTCTCACCTTGAAAAAAAAAAAAAAACCCTAAAATGAAAATTGTTCCAATAAACTAAAATATCTATATGTCAATAGCACTTGTTAAAAAACACTCTAAAGGTAGACATTTATCCAGGGAAGCAAATATGAGGAAATATTCTAGAAAAAGATCGGCAAACTTTTACTCTGTGGGAATCACACAGTAAATTTTTAGACTCTGTAAAACAGACAGGTCTTTAGCCAATCTTTAACATTTCACATTGTTTATGTGAGGTGCAACCGCCATGCACAATGTTATATATTGTGTAAATGAAAATGGCTCTAGTGCAGTAAGCCTTTTTTTTCCAAATACACATGACTTAGCACATTTAGTTCATGGTTTGTCAACCTCTGTTCTAGAACCATTGAAGTCATTTGTAAAATGACTCCAACCTGGTGGTATTTTTGATCCTTCACTTCTGTTTTAATTCTATAGCATTTTAATATTGATATTCCTCAGAAAGTTTTATAAATAAGTGCTGCAATAAAAAAATCATACATATCTCAATGTTTTAAAAAATCACTATGTATGATAATATATTTTCAGCTAAAATAGAGAGTAATTAAAAATCATGAGGCTTTATATTTTTAAAAAAAAATTTGGTTAATATTAAGCCCATTAATAAACTTCAGGCCATGAACAAGACAACAAAATAGAATATATTTAAATATCAACAATGATTTGGACCACACACATTTATTATATTAAGTGTTTTTAGTTCTTTATATATCCTTAGTGTCATCTAACATTTTTTTCTCACACAGAAGGCTCTCAGAGAACATTCTTCCCACTGTGGCTATGTCCTTTAGACTTGGCCATAGGCATCCATCATCCTCAAATGCAACTCCTCATTATGACATAGAAGGTCAGCCAGGCCCTGATGGAGTTCTCTGCACACTTCTGAGGCATAATCATCAAGGTGAAATCACAGGAGAATGGTTACTAGGCCCTTAATTGAGCTGAATTCTCAGATCACAACAGAACCATTGCAACTCATATCCCTCAACTAGTCTTCTTCTTCTTCTTTTAAAAATTTATTTGCTTGTTCTTTTAAGTTATACAGGACAGCAGAATGTATTTTGACATATTATTCACACACGGAGTATGACTTCCTATTCTTGTGTTTGTACATGATGTGGAGTTACACTGGTTGTGTATTCATTTATGAACATAAGAAAGTTATGTCTGTTTGATTCTACTGTTTTTCCTATTCCCATATCCCCTCCCTTCCCTTCATTCTGCTTTGTCTAATCCAATGAACTTCTATTCTCCACCTTGCCCCCCACCATTATTTTGCATTAGCATCTACATATCAGAGAGAACATTCAGCCTTTGCATTTTGGGGATTGGCTTATTTCACTTAGCATCATAGTCTCCAGTTCCATTCATTTATCGGGAAATGGCATAATTTCATTCTTTTTTGTGGCTGAGTAATATTCAATTTTGTTTATATACCATATTTTCTTTATGCATTCATCTGTTCAAGGGCACCTATGTTGGTTCCATATCTTAGATATGCTGCTATAAACACTGATGTGTCCATGGCATAGTATGCTGATTTTAAGTCCTTTGGGTATATGCTGAGGAGTGGGATAACTGGGTCAAGTGATATTTCCATTCCAAGTTTTCTGAGGAATCTCCATACTTCCTTCCAGAGTGATTGCACCAATTTGTATTCCTACCAGCAATGCATGAGTATACCCTTTCCCTCGCATTCTTTCCAACATTTATTGTTGCTTGTATTCTTGATAAGTGTCATCCTGACTAGAGTGAAAGGAAATCTAAGAGTAGTTTTAATTTACATTTCTTTAATTGCTAGAGATATTGAACATATTTTCATATATTTGTCAACAGATCATATTTCTTCTACTGTGAAGTGTCTATTCAGTTCCTTGTCCATTCATTGATTGGGTTATATGGCATTTTTTTTCATTAAGTGTTTTTAGTTCTTTATATATCCTGGAGATTAATGTTCTGAGGTGTAGGTGGCAAAGATTTCTCCCACTCTATATGATCTCTCTTCACATTCTTCATTGTTTCTTTTGTTGCGAAGCTTTTTAATTTGATATGATCCCATTTATTTATTCTTGATTTTACTTCTTATGCTTTAGGAGTCTTGTTGAGGGATATACTTCCTAAGCCAACATGATAGAGATTTGGGCCTACTTTTTCTTTTAGTAGGCACAGGGTCTCTGGTCTAATGCCTAGGTCCTTGATCCACATTGAGTTGAGTTTTTTGCAGGGTAAGAGAGAAGGGTTTAATTTCATTTTGCTTCATATGGATTTCCAGTTTTACCAGCACCATTTGTTGAAGAGGCTATCTTCTCTCCAATGTATGTTTATGACAACTTTGTCTAATAATGAGATAATTGTAGTTATGTGGTTTTGTCTCTGTGTCTTCTATTTTTGTACCATTGGTCTACAAGTATGTCTTGGTGCAATACCATGCTGTTTTTGTTCCTATGGCTCTATAGTATAACTTAAGGTCTGGAATTGTGATGCCTCCTACTTCACTTTTCTTGTTGAAGATTGCTTTGGCTCTTCTAGGCCTCTTATTTTTCCAAATGAGTTTCATGACTGCCTTTTCTCTTTCTATGATGAACATCATTTAATTTTTTTTAAATTTTCATAATTTTAAATCTGTATGGAGCTTTTGGTAATAGGACCATCTTGACAATATTTATTCTGCCTATTCAAGATTGGGAGATCTTTCCATCTTCTAAGTTCTTCTTCAACTTCTTTCTTTAGTGTTCTTCAGTTTTCATTGTAGAGGTCTTTACCTCTTTTGTTATATTGAAATGGAGAAAAATTGAAAACATTCCCTCTAAAAACTGGACCGAGACAAGGATGACCTCTTTCACCACTTCTCTTCAACATAGTCCTTGAAACTCTGGCCAGAGCAATTAGGGATATGAATAGGAAAAAAAAAAAACCTCAAACTATCTCTATTTGCCTACAACATGATTCTGTATCTAGAAGACCCAAAAACACCACCAGAAAACTTTGAGCACTCATAAATTAATTCAGCAAAGTAGTAAGATATAAAAATAACTCCCATAAATAAATTTTGTTCCCTGTATATCAGCAATGAACCAACTGAAAGAGAAATTAGGAAAACTATCCCAATTACAATAGCTACACACACAAAAAAATCAACTGGTATTCTTTTAACCTTGAGCTGTCAAATGCATATCTTCAAGTTGTATCCAAACTCAACCTCCTCTAAGATCATTTAACCGAAATAAACTTTACTCTTTATAGATCAAGAAATGGTCACTCTGGTAGAGGTGTCCCTTCACCAAGTCCAACTAATTTCTTGACCTACTTTTATCTTCCATTATGAAAAGAAAAATCTTAGGATATGCAGGCTAATGCATCTACTCTCCTTGAACTCTTCTACCAAAGTCATGGATCAAGCACTTAAGCCAAAAGTACATTTACCAATAACAAATATATTTTAAGCACTGTGCATTTTAAATTCAGATTCAAGAGAGGAAAATGAGCCTCCACCATTTCAGAGACATAGTTCTGTTAATAAGCCCAATTGGAGTTTCTGAATTCCCGTTAATGGTGAGCTCACATTTTCTTCCCAAAACAATGAGGATTCTGGTTTTATATTTGTGTAACTGAGGAACGCTAATTAGTGATATTTCCGAAACAAAAGGAAATCTGCCAAAAGTATATTGAATCTCTTCCTCTAGACACACAGAACTGCAGCAACTTGGAAATACATATAGTCTAGCCTCATAAAGATTAAGACTCGGTATTCACCAGGCACCCAGTTCCAATACAATTAGATACATAGTTATTGACAGCAAATTCCCTAATGAAATCTCTGAGTAGTAACTGAAGGCATTCAAAGGAAGCTAGTGTCAAAGCATCTGGAAGCAATCATGTAGTAATGCCTTTGAAAGATGAAAATGACTTACAGAAAAACAAATGTCACTAATAAATAGTTTGAACACCAACTGGACCAAACTATCATAGTTTACTCTTGCTGCTTTGCTGCTTCAAAATGTCTCCCCCATAATATCTTTGTGTGTTTGTGTGTGTAGTGCTGGGGTGCTGGGGATTGAACCCAGGGCCTTGGGCATGCTAAGCAAGCACTCTACCAACTGAGCTATATCCCCCCCACCCCATAACATCTTCATGGTTGGCTCTCTCACTCTTGCAATTCTTTATTTCAATGACTTCTCCATAAGATCTCTAGACACCCCATCAGAGAGCAAATCCTAGTGTTCTCCATATCGTGTTCCTCTGCCTCATTAGTATATATCATTATCAAGCATTTTTAGCTTATTAAAAGTCAATGCAACAAAGCAATGACTTTTACCTTCTACATATTAAAAGATGGATAACCAATTGGCAAATGAATAAATAAATAAATGCATAATTATTTTCCACACAAAATTCAAGCCACTCCAATTTCTTTTACCAACATTTAATATTAAGTTATGATTTGTAGAGACATACAGGTAATATTTATTTCTAAAAAGAGAGCAAATATGCATTTCTTCTATTTCTGGTTCATCACTTGTTTTCTTCTCTTTGCTGTTAGATTTTTCTTAAACTTATATATCCTCTAACACTTGATAATTATGCTATAGACAACCAGTCACATGCAGTAGCATTATTACCATGGACCCATATAATCAACATAAAAACTAGCTTTTTTAACTGATATGGGGAGATAGAAGAAAAAATAATCTGTTGGTAAGTCATTCTACCATATTTGCCTTAGCTGGCCCAGTATCTCCAATGCCTGTGGTATAAGCATCTCATCTCAGATCACAGAACAATCTAGCCAACCATCTACCTGCCTGTCTATAATCTATCATACATAATTTAACACCTTCCTACAAGTCTAGAAATGTGAAAAAATGTATTTCAGTAAAAACAGTTTAAACAATTCAGAATAAATTTAATAAGAGATGAATGAAACTGAATAGAGATTTAAAATCATATTGAGGGTCACATAATGTCTAAACAAATGGAAAAGCATCATGCATTTTTGATGGAAGGACTTAAAATAATAAAAATGTCAGTTCTCTCAAAATTAATATAGGCATGTAATCCAAGTTAAATGAGGATATAAGTTTTTCTAATTGCATAAAATGATCTGAAAATTTATATGAAAAAAATAAATATCTATATGTGACTAAGAAATGTATGAATAAAGAACAGTGAGAAGAAATATCCTTTGCCCTTCAAGGTAACACCACATAAACAAAAGCATTATATCAAATATTACAAAATCAAAGTGCCATGGTATTGTTATAGAAATGAAGGAAATATCATGCAAACAAAAAATAAGTATAAATATGTATGTGTGAATGTGTGTGTCTATGTGTGTAGATGAAACACTTGAATACCTGATCAAACTACTATTTCTATTAATACATAATATTAAGAATAATAAGTCGATAAAGCTGACACTCCATGTAGAAGAAAATTAAATTCTTATATTTTGTCATGTTAAAAAAGAAATTATAGGTATATAAAAAATAAAAACACTATTGAAAACTATATTTGAAAATATCTAGAAGTTTATATATATAATTTAACTGTAAGCAGATACATATTTGACTATATAAAACTTAAAATATTTAAGAAAGAATGTTAGAAACCAAACAAGAAATTAATAATACTGTTGAAAAGAGTACCTTTAAAACAGATATAAATGGTGGTTAAAGTACACAGTATGAAATAACTAATCCACGTTGATGAGGAAAACTAGAAAATACACTGATGTAAAACTTCAAAAGATTTAAATAGCTTTATTACTGAAGTGAAAATTCTCATGGACCATAAACCATATCATAAGTAGCTCAAATGTGTTAGTTGCCTTGAAGTGGCCAATTAAAGTCATCAGAAATCTCACAACGACCACATAAAACTGACAGAAACTAAAAGAACAGAACATCTATTGCTGTTGGGCTATGAGGAAAAGATGCTTTTATATGTTACTAAGGGAAATATGTAATTCTATCACCTTTCTGGAAAGAAAATTAGAAATATTTGGTGTAATTAAAAACACATGAACTCTTTGATTCAGCTCTCCTGTCCTGGAATTCAAACACTAAAGATAAAAGCCTGAGTCCATAATACCTATGTAACAAGGATGATCATTATAGCAGTATTCAAAGAAAAATTAGCTAAAAACCTTTATAATACCCAGGCATAGGACAATGAATGGAAAAATTATTATGAACTCAAACTACAAAATCATCTTAAAGAGACCGAATAAAAAGGTAAGGAGAGCCAGGCAAGGTGTCGCATACCTGTGATCCCAGCAGCTCTGGAGGCTGAGGCAGGAGGATTGCGAGTTCAAAGCCAGCTTCAACAAAAGTGAGGTGCAAAGCAACTCAGTGAGACTATCTATAAATAAAATACAAAGTAGGGCTGGGGATGTGGCTCAGTGGTGGAGTGCCCCTGAGTTCAATCCCCAGTACAAACAAACAAACAAAAAAAGAAAGGTAATTAGTTCATTTACATCAGTTGATTTGGAGAAATTCTGTTAGTAATAATAAAGAAAAGTACTGAGAATAAAAATATATATTATATGACAAAGCATACATATTTGTATAGAAACAGGCTAAAATATCAATGCATATATACTTTATATGATTATGTGAACAGGTAAGCTATAGAAGGATGCTCTTTGCTAGGAAAAGTTCAATTATGTGACACTAGGGAGGATGAGCAGGTGTGAATGTTGAGGCAAAGAAAAGGAAATGACAGAGTCATGAATAAAGGAAAAGGCAAATAAATATGGCATTATAATAAGGCATATACAATATAAACAGCTGCATAAATTTCATACATCTATATAAAATTATGTATACACAGCCATTAGGGAAATGCAAATCAAAATTACAATGATACTACTTCATACCCATTAGGATGACTATACTCAAAAAGACTGATAACAACATATGCTGGCAAGAATAAGGAAAAATTAAAATCATCATACACTGTTGATGCAAATGTAAAATAGCTCAGCTCCTTTAGAAAACATTCTAGCAGTTTCTCAAACAGTTAAAGAGTTACTATATGGTATAGAAATTGCACTCCTAGTTATACCAAAAATAAAAAAATAAAAACATGTCTACATAAATATGTATGCAAATTTCATGAAGCATTGTTCATAATAGCCAAAAGTGGAAATAAAGTGAATATCCATCAGTTGATAAATGTTTTTATCTGGTGGAATATTATTCGATCATAAAAGGATTGAAGCTCTGATATATACTCCAATAAATGAATTTAGAAAACATATAGCAGAAAATAAGACAGACACAAAAATTTGCATATGTTGTATAATTCCTTTCACACAGAATGTCCAGAAGAGGCAAACCTCTACAGACAGAAAGTATGCTAGTGCATACACTGCAGTCCGTGGACAGGGAGATTCGCGGTAATGGGTAAGTGGAGAAATGGTTCTTTGGAGAATAATGACTATATTCTATATCACTGTGATGGGTGCATAACCCTGTGACTATAAAACTGGACTGTAAACTTTAAGTGGGTAAACTTTATGATGTGTTAATTACACTTTTAAGAAGCCTCTTTGTTAGGCCACAGATTATGTTAAACCACCAACTCAATGCAGAATATTTTTTAACTTGTAAAGAAACAAAATGACAATTTAGCCAATATTTCTCTTGCTCTTTTTTTTTTTAAATTTCAGGCTTTCTGAAAATAAATTTCAGTGGAAAATTTTAACATAAGTAATAAAATAAATTCTAAGTGGCCATAGTGCTCTCACTGTTACTGCAAGCCTATTGAAGTATGGAGTGGGGCAAGGGAGGTTTAAGACATGCCTGAAAAAGAGCTGAGAAAAAAATAACGAATGCAAAAACCTGGACAAAGGAATTCCTCAGAAGTCCAACATTGGGCATGAGCATTTTTTGTTTTATGTTTTTTGTTTTGTTTTGTGTGTACTGGGGATTGAACCCAGGAGCACTTAACCACTGAACTGTATCCCTGGCCCTTTTTAATTTTTATTTTGAGACAGAGTCTTGCTAAATTCCTTAGGGCCTCACTAAATTGATGAGGCTGACCTCAAATTTCTAATCCTCTTGTCTCAGCCTCCTGAGTAGCTGGGATTACAAGAGTGGGACAGGAGTGCCTTAAAAGCAAGTCAGGGCATGTAGTTACTAATAGTAATTAGACGGGAGGGGCTTAGAAGTGAGAGGTATGAGGTGACAACCTGGAATAAGCACAGTTCTTGAGGCAGAAATAAAGAGAAATGCTTTTAAAACATAAGGCACTAGAAGAAAACTAGGAAGAAAGAGAGAGATTGAGGTAAATGTTGAAATCAGCTTCTAACCACCATTACCAACTTCATCCTTTAAGGAGCCTGAGCATCACTATAATGCAGAGAAGAGAGTTCTCTCTAATATATGTGAAAAATAGAAGAAATAACTCGGGTTTAAAAATGATCTTACTACACTATTATAAGACAAAAATACAAAATATAAATTCTAAGTTGTTCAATGATAAAAATCCACTCTTTATGTCCCAAAATAAATAAAAATAAAACAAGACTAAAAGAAAGTTCAGACAACATTCCAACCTGAATCATATATTCTCAAAGAAGCACATGGAGTAAACAAACAAAGAGAAATTAAGAATAAAAATGCAAAAACCAAGAACAAAAATGGAACCAAATGGAAAACAAACCAAAAAACTTTAAAAATTATAAAGGCAAAATCATTTTAGATGAAGAATAAATTAAAATTGAACAAGAATGATCCATCCTGACATATATTTTTAGTAAAATTATCAAATTTATGACAAAGAGAATATCTGTAGGGACAATAGGCAGAAGTTCACACTGCTTCTAAGTGTGAAATAAATAGGCTGCAGCCCAGCTATATCTAGTTTCCATTTTGCTTGGTCCAGCTAGTCTCCTCACTCAGTGAGAAAATAGTCCTTTAAGGGAACCCACAGATGAAAAGATGACAATACTTACCATGACCAATGAAACACAGGGAAGAACTGCAGGAAAAGAACCAATCATTAATTTGCAGATGGCAGGACAGTGGTTCTCCAGTGCAGTTTAAGACCAAGAGGCATCGCCTCTTAGTAAACTAATGAAAGCCTATTGTCAATGAGAGTTTTCCAATGAGGCAGATCAGAGTCAGACTTGATGGGGAACAAATCAATGAAACAGACACATCAGCGCAGTTGAACATAGGGGTTGGAGAAAATTGATATGCAATAGTAGCAGATACTATTGGATACCAAAAAAGAAAACTAAAAAGAGAGCCTGATATATTACAAATCTGTTCCTACAAACAAGATGCATGCCCAATTTAATAAACAATTTGATTTCACCAAAACCTTACTAATTTAGTACACCCCCCATTTTTTTAATTTTACACATAACTGACATATGCTTGAGTATTTACTATATATTGAATTATTTTATTTTTTAATAAAATAACCAATACTGTGTTTTGATGGATACTACACAAAAACAATATGGAGAATAAAGAAAATTTGTTTCTTTTTTTAAAAAAAAAAAACAAAAAGCCTCCTTTTTTCCTTTAGTTCCACATAAACCATTAGACATTGTTTTTCATTCTGTGTAATAAATGCAAGAGGCAGAAATTTAACTTTTTCTTTGAAGGGGTATTCTGGCATACCCTGACCACTAAACATACAATAATTTTTCTTAAGTGTTACCCCTTGAATCTTTATAAAGTTTCTCTCCCATCCTTTTGAGTAGAAGTCTTACTGAGTTTATAGCATAGAAGACACCCTTTGCTCATCCTGCCTGATCAACATGATGTCACCAATGTAATGGATCAGTGTGAGGCACTACATGATGTCCAGACAGCCAGGCTCCTTCAAATTTTATTTTGACAGAATACAGAACCACTGATATAGCCCTGGGGAAAAACTGAGGAAATATCATTGTCCATTGTACATGAAAGTTAACTTTCTGATTTCCTGTTTTCATTGAAATAGAAAACAATCTATTCCCTCGTCACTATCATAAACCATGTACCTGAAGCCTGCTTATCTGCTTTAATAATCGTGCAATACATGGTATTGTAGCTGCAATCAGGACTACAATTTGCTTAAACTCATAGTTATCATGAATAAGTCTCCATGACTGTCTGCATTCTTCTGGGATGAAACTTGTGAATCAAACAAGTGTATGATAGGAGTACTTACCCATGCATACATCCTGGATCTTTAATTGTAACTTCAGTCTCTGCTACTCTAACAGTGCCCTCTTTTAACACACACACACACACACACACAAATATACATACATGTAACATGGGACTTTGCTTTTAATTTATAACAACGTGGTAATGTGAGATTTCTAAGGATTCCATTGAAATATTAGGGAACATTTTTGAGTGTTAGTCCAAATTTCAAGCATGTAAGCACCAATTTTATATTTGGGAATTAGGTAAACTACTTGACAGGCATGTCCTCAGAGTAAAGACTGGAAAATTCTCCTAAAATTTATAAACTAAAAAACAGACTTCCTAACAAATATCCCTGGGATTTAAAAATACTTTCAAAGAAAATTCTGAAACAAAAATTTAAAAATAAATTGCATTGAATGAAATGATGGTCATCATTATATAAAATACATGTATGAAGATTGAATTTGGTGTCAACATACCTTATATACAAACAGAGATATGAAAAATTGGGGTATGTATGTGTATTAAGAATTGTATTGCAAAAAAAAAAGAAAATTTAGGGGACAAATCCAAATCAATACTGAGAGAGGCAGTGATAACAATAAACTCATAAAGGAGAAAACAGGGAAAGTCTGAAGTGAATAATCCAAGCTTTAACCTCACAAAATCAAAAAAAAAAAAGAACAATAAAATAATCTCAAAGAGAAAGAAGGAAGCAATAAATGAAAGAGTTGAAATTTAAACAAGAAAACAATAGAAAATATCAAACAAAAAGCTGATTATTGACTAGGGATATAGGTCAGTGGTACAGCACTTAGCTAACATGTATAGGGCCCAGAGTTCAATCCCTGGAACTGGAAAACAAAGCAACAGCTAGTTATTAGAAATTATTAATAAAATTGAAAAACCTATAAGAAGACAGAGGAGGAATAAAAGAAGAAACAAATTACCAACATCAGCCATAACATAGTTCTAGAACCCTGCAAACATAAAATAATTGTAAAGGAATGAGATATATATATATATATATATATATATATATATATATATATAT
>NW_026000211.1:16096706-16101813 GCF_001458135.2 Marmota marmota marmota | reverse complement strand
AACCCAATCAACAAATGGGCCAAGGACCTGAACAGACACTTCTCAGAGGAGGACATACAATCAATCAACAAGTACATGAAAAAATGCTCACCATCTCTAGCAGTCAGAGAAATGCAAATCAAAACCACCCTAAGATACCATCTCACTCCAGTAAGATTGGCAGCCATTATGAAGTCAAACAACAACAAGTGCTGGCGAGGATGTGGGGAAAAGGGTACACTTGTACATTGCTGGTGGGACTGCAAATTGGTGCAGCCAATTTGGAAAGCAGTATGGAGATTTCTTGGAAAGCTGGGAATGGAGCCACCATTTGACCCAGCTATTCCCCTTCTCGGTCTATTCCCTAAAGACATAAAAAGAACATGCTACAGGGACACTGCTACATCGATGTTCATAGCAGCACAATTCACAATAGCTAGACTGTGGAACCAACCTAGATGCCCTTCAATAGATGAATGGATAAAAAAAATGTGGCATTTATACACCATGGAGTATTACTCTGCATTAAAAAATGACAAAATCATAGAATTTACAGGGAAATGGATGGCATTAAAGCAGATTATGCTAAGTGAAGCTAGCCAATCCCTAAAAAACAAATGCCAAATGTCTTCTTTGATATAAGGAGAGTAACTAAGAACAGAGTAGGGTCGAAGAGCATGAGAAGAAGATTAACATTAAACAGGGATGAGAGGTGGGAGGGAAAGGGAGAGAGAAGGGAAATTGCATGGAAATGGAAGGAGACCCTCAGAGTTATACAAAAGTACATACAAGAGGAAGTGAGTGGAAAGGGAAAAATAATACAAGGGGGACAAATGAAGGTCAGTAGAGGGGGCAGAGAGAGAAGAGGGGAGGGGAGGGGGGATAGTAGAGGATAGGAAAGGCAGCAGAACACAACAGACACTAGTATGGCAATATGTAAATCAATGGATGTGTAACTGATGTGATTCTGCAATCTGTATATGGGGTAAAAACGGGAGCTCATAACCCACTTGAATCAAAGTGTGAAATATTATATATCAAGAACTATGTAATGTTTTGAACAACCAACAATAAAAAATTTAAAAAAAAAGACATCAAGCTTCCTCATCAGAAAAAAAAAGAAAAGAAAAGAAATTTATTTAAACAATAAGAACTGTGGCATAAATGGAAGAAATCTAGAAATATTTTTTAGAATAAGTGTTCCTACATAAAGATCAATGCTTCTTATAAAATTAATTTTTATGTCTTATTTTTTAAATTAAAGAAAATATTTAAAATTTCTATCCAAACAAGGTAAGCAAATCTATATTTTTTAGCACTGAAAACAAAGGGGCTCACTGGAAAATTACTTGTCCAGCTGGCATTAGACAGACGTTTATCATTGGTTTCCCTAGTAATAGCTAGAAAAAAGAGGGTCCTCAGTAGAAGGTGAAGCTATGAATGGCCCCACAAGCACAAACTCCAAGTTACCAGGACCAACTGAGATACTTCTAGATCTGAATGGCCTACCTGCCAGCATGGTGACCAATACCAAGGACTCCTTAAGACACCATTTAAACAAGAGGCAAATAGATGTTTGATAGCAAACTGATTACATTGGTCTTTTCAGCTTGGAAAGTCAAGCAATTCATTCTCCCAGATATATCTACTTATTCTGCATATTAATTTGCCTTCCCTAAGCAGTATGGAGATTCCTTGGAAATATGGGAATTGAACCTCCATTTGACCCAGCTATCCCTTTCCTCAGACTATACCCAAAGGATTTAAAAACAGCATACTACAGGGATACAGTCACGTCAATGTTTATAGCAGTACAATTCACAATAGTTAAACTGTGGAGCCAACCTAGATGCCCTTCAGTGGATCAATGGATAAAAAAAAATGTGGTATATATACACAATGGAATTTTACTCAGAATAAGAGGAAAAAAAATCATGGCATTTGAAGGTAAATGGATGGAGTTGGAGAAGATAAATCTAAGTGAAGTTAGCCAATCCCCAAAAAAACAAATGCCGAATGCTTTCTCTGATATAAGGAGTCTGACTCATAGTGGGGTAGGGAGCGGGAGCATGGAGGAATAGATGAATTCTACATAGGAAAGAGGGGAGGGAAGAAAGGGTGGAGGCAAGGTATTAGCAAGGATGGTAGAATGTGATGGACATCATTATCCAAAGTACAACTATGAAGACATGAATTGAGTGTCAACCTACCTTATATACAAACAGAGATATAAAAAACTGTGGTATATATGTGTAATAAGAATTGTAATGCATTCCACTGTAATGTATTTAAAAAAATAAAAAAACAATGAAAAAATAGAATTTGCCTTCCATGTCTGCAAAGCCTCAGCCAGTACGACTTAGGTGTTCAGGTTTATGGAATGCCGAATACACATGGATAGAGTCTCCTGCAATATAACCTCCAACCAGGAAACATACTTTATAGTGAGGGAGGTATGGGAAGAAGACAAAAAGTGTTGAATCCATTGACTTACTGTGACATAGAGAATACAGTTGATATGATACAGTTTTAGAACAACCCATATGTGAAAAATCAGCACAGTGAAGTTTACCAAGAATGTCTCTCTATTTTTCACTACACTGTATGTGCACTCAGGGTCTCCATATGGTTTTGCATTCCCAAGAGAAAAACATTGAGTATCCAAGAATCACAGACTGAAGCAGGAGTAATCATTCCCAGTTGGCCACAGAGGGACCTTGCACTGGTATTTCTACAACTCAGCTTTTCAGAATTAGCAGTCCTGCTCATCAAGGGCATGCATTCAAATCTAAGTTCAGAAAGATATCCCATCTAATATTTTGGAGTCTTTTTGCCCAACCATTAGCAAATGAGCAGTGATCATCTTGGCAGAGTAATTGTTTACGATCAGAAGAAGAAGTAAAGTTGCTTGTATAAAACAAAGGGAAGGAGAAAGAAATTGAGAAACCCTGTACTCACTTGGATGCAATTTGTTGCATCTCTAACTAAATACAGCTGAATAGATATATGCAAGAATGCTGGCATCAAAATGGCATGACTGAAGGCTCAGACCCCTCTGGAATGAGGTTTTGATCCCAATATAGTTAAATAATGAGTATATGAACTAATAGCATTGGGCAAGACAAATTTAGAAAACATAGTGCCCAGAAGGAGATGAAGAACACTTGATGCCCTGAGACAGAGGACGGTAACAGCATCCTCCTAACTTCCTTCTAATTACCCTGTTTGCAAGAGAAGCCCAGGGAAACTGTGGAGGAGCTGCTTTTCAAGACTATGAAAAAAACTGAACCTCAGTAGAACAAAGGATGGACTATAGTGAAAGTAGATGCCCCTTCCTCCTAGCCTCAGATTTTGAGTGGAAAATAAGGTGGTTTACCAGAACTCATTTTACAACATATATTTCAACTTTAAAACTAAAAGGCAAAGGCATATGTCTTATTTTAGAAGACTGCTTCATCCTCTTTTCTTAAACCCTACATTTTTCTAGAGAACAAAAGTGAGATGAGCTCATGAATAGAAAAGTCTTGATCTTTCTTATGACACATGCTTAGTATTTGGATGAAATCATGGAGGTATACAATAATTTTATGATATCTACTGTTTTTCTGAGTTCCTTTTGTTCAGAAAAGTAGTGTTGCTGCTTCCTTTGAAATTCTAAGAGATTGTTACTAGAGGTAGGAACTTTCAACTAGGCATTCCCCCCGCCCCCGGTATTGAAATCCCAACTTGGTATAATTGTGGCATATGAAGTACAGTCAAGAAGCTGGGTGGTGCACCCAGCTACCAGACCTTAGAATAGGAATGATTGCCTATTTACCATGTCTATGCATAGGATTTCAGACTTACCTCAGTTTCTTGGATTGCCCCAACATAATAGAAGTTTTCCCATTATCCCTTAACACACAGTTTGCTGTTCCCCTATTCCCTCATTATTTCAGGCACTACATGGAGGTATGCTACAGTTTTCAGGAAAAGCAATTTACACTGTACAAACAAAATATTCCTATAACAATCCAGAGCCCAAAAGATATTCATTAGAGCACGAAGAGTAGGGCCCATAATTTGTGAGGCATGTATCGTACCAGTTAGTCACAGAATGTTCTATGATAAGGAACATTAGGAAAGTAGTGAGATTTTGAGATTCTCTTTTTTTCCTCCAGTCTTTTCTATCCTCTTTAACTTTTCTTTTTTTCCTATCTTCCATCCTCTCTTTATTATTTCTTCTCTCTTTATCTCTCTGCTGCATTTATTCCACCTCAATTTTCCTCCCCAACTTCTCCTTCCCTCCACTTGCCTCAGTATTTCTCTCTCCCCTTTCCTTTAACCAGCCCTTCTATCAGCCTTATTCAGAATTTTGAAAGGACGTTAATTTAACTTGCAGCTATACTGTTTACACATGTTTTTCTAGCAGAAAGAAGTTTTATAACATAGGATCATTTTAATACAAACTACCTTCAAGTTGTCATTACAAATATTTCTTCTACTAAAAATAACTTACATGTCCTCATGCACAGAGAAAGAGTTGTCTACATAAAATAGTTTATGTTTTGATCTTTGTTTTTAATTCCAGGACACTACATAGTAAATATGATGCAAATATCAGTAAGAAACAAAAAGTAAGAGAAATTTTCATGAAACTATAACTAAGAAAACTATATTTTTTAATACAAATGCCCACCAGAATATATGTACACAGAGAAAAGAGAGATATCCTTCATTTGTATTTCCAATATCATTAGTGTGAAATAGCAAATGTTCATTTTCATAAATATGATATAGAAAACTCCCATTCCATTGATTCATAGTACCAAATTCATGGGTGGCATGAGGAATAGCCTGTTCTTTTATAAATAGGTACAATTCTTGGACATTCAGTCTCCTCTTCTAGCTTATGTTTTTGGTGAGAGCTTCCCAGACAAGCTTTATAAATCAAAGGTTCAGCTTAGTTCATATACTGTTAATATTCTTGACCAGTTATATATAAATATAGCATACTAAAGATACCACTTATTATGTAGATTCTCTCTTTTAAATCAGCAATATGGATCCTCTTAACATTTAAACATCAAGTATATTTCTTAAGATAAATTTTATGCATATACTATATATATATATATATATTTTTTTT
>NW_026000211.1:16083904-16095444 GCF_001458135.2 Marmota marmota marmota | reverse complement strand
ATATATATATAATTGTATAGTTATACTACTAGTTACCAATAATGCATACATAAAATATATATGGTAAACTATGCACTAATATGCTTCACACTATATCAAAACTATATTTTTTAAAAAGACTTGCTATAGCCTTAGTTCTTCCTATTTATATATCCATTTCAAATATGGGCTTAAAGTCAGGAATATAAAAACAGCACATTAAGTAGTGTTCATTATAATGACAGATAAGAAAATGGTATACTATGTTGACCAGCAAAATTTCGTTCAGTGGCTTTTATTGTTATTCTCAATATTCAAATAAAGGGAGAATGATCTCAGTAGATTCTTTTGGAGGAATAAATAAATTACAAAATGAGGAATGAGTATGTCCATCTGTGCATTTTACAAGCATAATGACAAATTGTTGATTTGATACCATGGGCATTATTAAAATCAAAGTCCTGCCAGCCCAGCTTTCATACATAACAGATTATAGTAATTATCTACTGGGACCAAAATCACACTCTTGCTATTAACTCTTATTTACCTGAATAGACAAAATTAAGTATATACAATATAAAAGCCAGCAATGCCTAAACAAAAAAATAATGGGACAAAAAGATGGCATTAACTGCCTATTGCATTCCAACATTAATATCATTCCCAATTTTGTAAATAAACAGAAACAATATTATGCTTCTTTAAATCATGTTTTGTGACATGGGGTATCTTCTTTAGTCATATTACTTCCAACAAACTTAGCGTTGTTAGATTTTAAATTTCCCATCTGTCTAGCAAATTTCTTTAATTCATTCTGTTTACTTTTTCTTAATTGTTTTTCTATACTCTCTGGATAGGGAAATAATATGTAATAAATATTCTTTAATTGATTAATAATTTTTTCATTCAATAATTATTATTTATTGACCTTCTACTATGTGTCTGATAATCTAGACTTGATTCCTTGAGAAATTTATTTGTACTATTAATGGATTTATACTCTCCAAATCTCAGTGCTTTTTGTTGTAAGAATTCCATCTTTTGGGGCTATGCCTAATACTTATGAAATTCCATATGTGGTTATATTATGATTCTATTATTCTTCTTGATAGCAGTACCAGGTCAGAATGCATCACCAAATTTCATTTATCTATACATTTTATATACACTTTCTGCATGAAGGCCATTCTCATTAAAGTCTCTGAATTCCATATCACTAAATTTAGTGAGCTCATTTGTAAAATGAATACTGGAGGTTGGCCTGATTTTTCACTCTAATTTTTCTTTCCTAAGACACTATGTTTTTATTTCATGATCATTTGTGAATCTCGGTGTATTTTTCTCAAAGTTCTCATGCTCATTTTTCTTAGTTTTCTTTGCCATATGACCTACCTACATGACTCCTAAAGATGAGCTTCCCATGTTTCCGTCTTAAGACTTCTCTCCATCTTTTATTTGCTGTTCTTTTCCTTTTTCTGTTTTTATTTCATTAGTAGTACTATTACCATCTATCCATTTTATCCTAAGAATTTCATAATGATTTTCACACAGACCAGGTCCTATCAATATTTTAAACTCATGTCTCCCTCCTAGAATCTGAGCCAGTATTTCCAAGTGTTACTAATATTTATAAGTAGATACAAATAGTTCAAGTACAGCAGCATCTTTGAAAGTATTAGGCCATCTTCTCCATCTCTTAGGTAATATACCTTATATCACTAAATTACCCATCTTCAAAAATGTTCAAACCTGAAACATGGGAATCATTAATAGGACTTTTTCTTCCTCGTTCCTACAATCTCATTGATATTATCTCTCAAATATTACTTATTTCTTTCTTCTGCCTCTATCCTAGCCCAAGGCAGTGGCACATGCTTTTAGTAATTCCAGAGAATCTCTCTGGAAGTAGGAGCAGGAGGGTCACAAGTTCAAAGCCAGCCTGAGCTACATAGGGCAAACCTGTCTCAAAATAAAAAATAAAAGGTGATTCCCTTCCCAGCTTTCCAAGGAATCAAAATAGACATTATTATTGCTGTATGTTTATAGGTGACTGTATGACCAATGTGATTCTGCCACCTGTACAATCAGAAAAATGAGAAATTATACCCCATTTGATGCAAATGTATGAATTGTCAAGATCATTGTACTGTCATGTGTAACTAATAATAAAAAAAATACAAAGCAGCAGATCCAATGTATAACATGAACAGTGATTGCAGATTAGGCATTTTTGTCAAATAAGTAGATTTTATCTGCTCATTTTAAACAAGGAACTATGCAAGATGAAATGAATGTTAAATATGCTTTGCTACAATAACCATTTTACTATCTATAGATATATATCATAATATATGTTATAAACTTCAAATATACAAAATTTATTTTTAAAAACAAAAAATAAAATAAAAATAAAAGGTCTGAAATAAATAAAATAGCTCAGTGTAGAGTGGTATCTACACTACTATCTGCCCCTGGGTTCAATCCACAATACCATAACCCCCAAAAGAGAAAGGAAAGGAGATCATCGTTGTATGTTTCGGTAATATCCAGTTATCTTTATCAATTTGTTTTCCACAAATGGTACAAGGATGTTTTACTTTTAAGACATTGCATTTTAACAAAGTTTGATTACCTCAATCTTCTGCCTCAAATTCTATAGTGGTTTTTCATTAGCTTTAGTAGAAAATTTAATAATTTTAACAGCATTTTACAGAAATTGTGGTTAGACATTCATCTGGAACTTTCCTCTACCACTCTTTTCATACTTAACCCTTTAAATTTCTTAATATTTTCCAGTTCTATTCCCAACTTCATGCCTTGGGTCTGTCTAAAGCATCAGCCCAAAGCAGTCACTTAGGACATTGTTTCTACCTCTTGCAATTTTAAATCCAATCTTGTACATTCAGCCAGCAGCCTGTAGTTAACTACTGAGTGATATTCCACCAGGTTGTCCCTTTTCTGCATGAAACTATTCAGTCACATTAGTAATCGTGACTTTTGAAAGAAGCAGGACATGACTATCTTTCTGTGTTAAGCTGTGGGAGTAGAGAACTCAATGGAGGCCAAGAGCTACATCTTTTTCACTGCAAAAGCAGCCATGTACTTGAATCTGCGTTTGTAGCAGGTTGTCTAGATTGTGATGGAACTTGTTACTAATCATCTAACTGCATTCAGAATGAAAATATCTTTCTGTAGCACTCATGATGAAATCAAGTCTAGATTAGTGGTATATATTTCTTCATCCAACATGAATTCTATTTAGAAGCAATGTTCCATCCAACATCCAGATTTATGTTGTAGGTGCCAGTCTATCATGGTTTTGTTTGTTCGTTTGTTTTTTGTTTGTTTGTGTGTGTGTTTTTATTTTTTTGGGTGTGGGGGGATTCTGGGGATTGAACCCAGGGTCACTTAACCATATCCTCAATCCTTTTTTTTATATTTTATTTAGAGACAGGGTCTCAGAAAATTGCTTAGGGCCTTGCTATATTTGCTGGGTTGGCTTTGAACCTATGATCCTCCTGCCTCAGCCTTCATGAGCCACTGGGACTGCATGCGTGGGCCATGGCACCCAGCTCATGAATTCTTGAATTTCACTGATGTTCAAACTTTGTCTTTTTTGTTTTTCAAGATACCTCAGTACTTATATAAGTAAAAGCAATAGTTAACTGTGTGGGAGAAGAATATTGTTAAACAAATTTTCAAAAAATTGCTAGTTCCTGCACAGCAGGGCTACAATATTAGGAAAAAAAAAAAAAACCCTTGAAAATACATGAAGAACTAGAATTAAATTAATAAAATAAACATAATATCTGCCCTCAAAATGTATGATAGAATATTTCATGTGTCAAGTATGTGGGTTAATATAGCCAGTTGTTCTAAAAAACATTAACCTAGCTTTTGTTATGAATGGATCTTGTTGATGTGATTAAAATTCATACTGAATTAATTTTCAGGATGGCGACCTTCCTATATAATCTGGATGAGCATGATTCAATCAGCTGAGGCCTTACAGAAGCAGCAGCAATTCTGCCTATGGACAAATGGTTCCCACTGTGCCAAAGCATACCAGGTTGCCTTTCCTAACAGCCTGCCTTGGGGCTTTCAGGTGGTCCAGTGAGCCCCCATAATCATGAAGCTAACTCCTCACAATAAACCTCTTAGCATATTCTCCTGGTGTGTCTGTTTCTGTGGCTGAACACTGACTGATACCAGGAGAGCAAGGCCATGGTGGCCAATAATGACCACAAGTAACAGTACAGGGATGCTACATGGGAGGAAGTAATTATGTCAATGTGAGGAGAGAGATGGAAGCTCAAAAGTATTACAGAGAGGTTACCAACTGCATCAGCCCTTGGGGAATTAATAAGAAATGATGATGAAATCATAAAACTAAGGAAACACGTCCCAAATCATTGGGAATCTTTATACAAAAAAAATGTAATAGAAGCATGGAATTGCATAATCCCATGTTAGGTACTAGGAAAAGCAAACATAGTCATGTGCTGCTGAATGAGTGGGATGTGGTCTGAGAAATGCATCATAAAATAATTCCATCATCATGCATTCCCTATGGAGTATACATATACAAACTCAGATGGTTACAACATTGCTAATAAATGATTAAATGTTATATGAACACAGTCCATCATTGACCAAAACATCATTATGTGTTTTATGATTATAGTTGCTTATCTGTATAAAAAGGGAGGAGTAGAAGGAATAAAAATACATATGTTGATTTTACATACAGTTAAAATGTAGATCATGAAAGTCATTCACTGTTGAGTTCTGAAAAGATTTTTTTAGGATATAATGCATAGAAATAAAAACAATTTTGAGTTTTATGAGAAGCCACTTTTTATACTATGTGGATGGTGGGTTAGAATGGGGCATATGTGAATATATATGATAAATAAAAGTCAAATGCAATAGTAATTTTGAATGATATTGAAAGTCTGAAGCAGGACAGTTCTTGTGTGGGGGGGGATTAAAGCAAAGGGATTTAGTTACCAATTAAATATAGGCAGTAGGGAATTGTCTGAACCTTAAAAGGCACTCCACCAAGGGGGAAATAAAAAACAAACAGTAGCGCTTTTGAAGATACCCAGGTCAAGAGGGGGACTGGGATATCTGATGATGGAAAAAATGTAAAATGAGTTCAATAGTAAATATCTTGGGCTCCAGATGCATGGGACTGAAAAATATATTAGTTTGTACCTTGAGAGAGGTTGTTAGAATTGCATTGAGCTCTTTGATGACAGAAAATCTCCACCTGAATGACTTAAATAGGTAGAAGTTTATTTGTATCAGATTATTCAAAGTCATTAGGATGGCAATCTTAAGTTTTTAATGTGTTCAGTGTTCCTAATGAGGAACAAGGCTTCTTCAGTCTACCTAGTGAACAACTGGGAAGAGCAGGGTTCTTTCCCTCATAATCATAGGGTGAATGACAAAAAATCAGGGATTTACTTTTTCTGGGAAGAAGGGGGAAGAATGAAAGGTGAAAACAAAGCACTATATTTGTGTGTGTTGTGTATATAGGAACTTCTTCCCCTGGGATTTCTAACTATACCTCATTATCAACAATTGTGCTACAATTGTTACCAGCAAGACTATGATATGGAACATTTTAGCTTTTCAATGTTTAAAAGAGAAACAAGTAAAGAAAACATGACTTGGCAAGGGTTCTGAGTGAGTAAGCCATTAGTTATGAGTGAGCAGGTTGCTCCTAGAAACATAGGACTTTTTGTTAAAATTTATTTATTTTAATTAAGTATATATGACAGCACAATGCATTTTGATTCATTGTACACAGTCACAGCATAATTTTTCATTTCTCTGGTTGTACACGATGTTGTGTCACAACATATGTACAGTCATACGTATGCCTAGGGAAATGATGTCCATCTCATCCCACCATCTTTCCTGCCCCCATTCACCCTCTCCACCCTCCCTCCCCTTTGCCCAAATTTCCTCCATTTTTTTCATGCCTCCCCCTCCCCATTATGGATCAGCATTCACTTATCAGAGAAAACATCCGGCCTTTGTTTTTTTAGGGACTGGCTTACTTCACTTAGCATGATATTCTCCAACTCCATCAATTTACCTGCAAATGTCATAATTTTATTCTCTTTTAATGCTGAGTAATATTCTATTGTGTATATACACCACAGTTTCTTTATCCATTCATCTATTGAAGGGCATCCAGTTTGCTTCCACAGTTTAGCTATTGTGAATTGAGCTGCTACAAACATTGATAAGGCTATGTTACTATAAATCCTTTGGGTATAGTCCAAGGAATGAGATAGTTGGGTCAAATGGTGGTTCCATTCCAAGTTTTCTAAGGAATCTCCATATTGCTTTCCAGACTGGTTGCACAAATTTGTAGTCCCACCAGCAAATGTAGGCAATTAATGAAATACATCAATTGTGAGATGAGAAGTTCAGAAGTATTAAAGTAATATTTTTGCTAGTGAAAAGTGAATACACAAAGTGAAGTGAGAAGAGCCATCAAAATCTGTCTCCAAATATATCTGTGAGTGATAGATAAAAGAGGACAAAAGAGAAGGTATCTCAAGACTGTGAACAATTGTATTCTGTTAAACACAGACATATTAGATGACTTCCAGATGGAGTTCAGAGGGAAAAAAAAAAAAAAACATCATGAACTCACATAAAAGGGAATCATGTAATTTATCTCAAATATTTTTATAATTTTCAATTCCATTAGATAATGACTTAATAATGAATTTAAATACAAGACCAAAGGAAGCAGTGGTAAAGAAAGGGAAAGGGCAGATAGGCTGTGGATAATATAACTAAGAGGTTAATTGAACATTTGATTAGTTTACCCTAATTTTTGTGATTACATTCCTAAATGTAAGAAAAATAAGAATGATACTAATGAAAATTATAAGAGTAATAGAAACTAACCCTATATAAGATTTTCTGTGTGCTGGGCCTTGTTCTAACTGCTTGAATTCTAGCAACTTTTTACATTTCACAAAACTATGAGTTAAGTAATATCATTATCATCATTTTACAAAAAGGAAACCGCATGACTAATTCTATATACCCATTAGAATTATCTCAATTAAAATAAAACATTGACAAACCAATCCTATGACCATGAGCAAATATTAAATGACAAAAAATGTTAATATATTTAAATAAAAAATAGGTCAAATATAATGAAGTTGCAAAATGTAAAGTTGGAAGGAATGTCATGGATTCTTTATTAGTCACTTGAATATCTTACTTGGCAAAGACCTTAAATGTTAAAACACTGCACCTCTAAGCTCTCAGAGAAAAACTTATTTAACCTTATAAATTAATGACAAATTTTTCTGTTGTACGGGGCACTGACACATATTTCCTGTGAATTTATAAAAATCAGTCTTAGAACCTGAGATAATTTGGCTTTAGAAGGTTTTAAAGGTTAAAGGACCAGAATGATTTAAGTATTTAGAAGAGTAAAGGGGTGTTTTCTGAAGCAAAGAAATCACTAAGTTATTCAAAGGCTTCCTTTTCCTCAGGGCAGCTTAAATAATTGGATTCATGGATATCTGAATCACTGGCAGGGGGTAGAGAGGAACCAATGTCACTTTTTATATTCATCCTAAAATATTTGCTCCATTTTACTACTATGTCAGTTAAAAATGAGTTCCTTAACAGAATGAAATACTAAATATGTAAACTAGGAACTCAGTCAAATTATTTTTACAACAATGTGAAGAAACCTAAATAAACTATAGTAACTTAAAACTAGGTTATCGCTTAGGACATTGATTATTTGATATAAGTTATTTATGATTATTAACTCTTAGAGTGATACGGATATTAACAAGACAAGTACAAATTCTAATACAATTCTGATTTGTTTTTGTTTTTGTTTGTTTTGTTTTGTTGTTTGTTTTTTTTTTTTTTTGGTACTGGGGATTGAACCCAGGAGCACTCTACTACTGAGCCACATCCCCAGCCACATCCCCAGCCGTATTTTGTATTTTATTTAGACTGGGTCTCTCTGAATTTCTGAGTGCCTTGCGCATTGCTGAGGCTGGCTTTAAACTTGTGATCCTCCAACCTCAGCCTCCCAAACTGCTGAGATTACAGGTGTGAGCTACCATGCCTGGCTCTGAATTACTTTGATGCATTTTTCTTGTGATTAACCGCTACCTAGAGAAGCACACTCTACCAACCACATGATACAGTACAAACTGAGTAAAGAAGGATCAAACGATGATGAAATATATAGAAATGTTAGCTTGACTAAAAGTGTTTTTACATATATATCAATGTCAAAAAACTCTGAGGAATATATCCTAATTCTGAATTGACTTGTGATATAAATTGAAGAAAATTTGAAGTTTGCTTAATATATTACAGACATGATAAGACCAAGAAGACACCGAGAGGAAAGTTTACTTTCATAACAAGGATACAATGGCATGTGAAGAGACAGTATATCTCATTGGAATGATGTTCTTAAGGAAAAAGTTTTTAAGACAATTGTTGGTAATACTGTTTGTTTTCCTAAGTAGTGAAAGATAGGTTGAACTAGATAAAAACTGAAAACAGTTGAACTAAATGTTTTTGAAAATTAAAGAAAATTTAAAATCACTGTCAATATTGACTGCAAAAAAGTGAGATGTCTGTGAGGGTTTTATGAAGCTGCATGAGTGCATGAGCCCAGATCCCCAAGAGAACCACCTTCCAAATCACTGACAAAACAGGGCTTCTAGAATTTGAATTAGAGAATAACACATTTACGTGAGGATAGTATGTTTAGTGGACAGGAGTCATTCTGGAAACAATTGGTCATATCATAAAGAAAAATGTTGGCAATGGAATGCATTTATATGCTGCTTACGGAGAGATGAATCACAAAGGAGTACAAAGCATCTTGCTAAATCAATCATGCTTGCCCAGGTGGGAAATGAAAGCCAAATAACAAACTGGTGAAAAATCTTTATGTCCTTGTTGCTCTGAGAACTCCAAGGAGGACATGGTTTTCTATAGAGGAACTTCTCACACTACCTCTAAAACCTCACAAAAAATCCTTATGTTATACATCAATCATGTGATTTGGGATAAATAGAAAACTATCTCAACTACTTTGTGATTTATTGACTGAATTTCACTGATTAAATTAACTGAGGTAGTATTGCAAAATCGCTTTACAAATATGCATCAATACATTGGGCTGTGGTAGTATTTCCAATTAAGTTTTAAAAAAAGGAGAAACCCTCAAAGTGTTCTATAGATAATATAAATGCTAAAAAACAAAAGACCAAGAACTCCGAATCTAAAGCAGAAAACTAAGTCAGAATACTTTCTGAATATTATTTACTATTTTTTAAATTATACAATAAATTTTATATGTAAGAAAATGAGGCTGGCAAAATATTATGAAGACAAATATTTTCATAAAATTTAAAATTGGTAAAGTGTTTTAATAATAAATTCTATGGATGTGACTCACTGACAATATATTTTCAGATTTGGAAGTAAATTTGGGATTATCACATTTCAGAACCACCAACGACCATAATATACCAACCCCACACATAATTTTCCTATTGAAAAACTTAAATTTAATGAAAAAATTAGGTAACACTTAATTTAATCAAGGGAATAGTGAAATTATTCTACATTAAGACATATATATAATCTAAAGCTTTGTCTATAAAATAGTATTATTTTTACAAGAAAAAGAGCATTGAAATACTAAAACAAGTGTTTACCAGAGAATGTCTTAAGTTGTTATCAAATAGCCAAAACCAAATATATATATTTATATATCATATATATATATATATATATATATATATATATATATATATTTTTTTTTTTTTTTATACAGTGAGGATAGCAGATAGTAAATGTCCTAGTGAGGCTTCTAGAACTTCCAAGTAGGACATAAGACATTCAAACAGTTAGATAATATTAGAATTGGACAAGGGATTCCTTTAGAATGAATATTTGGTGTATAATATAATAGTTGATCATCCAATTTGAATGTTAAAATATGGAATTCAGTTGACATACACTGAGGTTTCAAGCAAGCAATAAACTAGCAAATCCTTGTGGCATATCATGGGGAGCATGAACTTGGCTCTGAACAGGAAAAAGTCAAGGTGTTTAAACATAATCCAGGGAACATATTCAGTAGAAAAAGAAAAGGTAAGGTACAGACTTTCTGATGCAATTTGTATACTTGTAAAACTTTAAGAAGTATGAAAATTAATTTCCTTAGATAAGGCATTAATTACAAAGGCATAAAACGAAAATTACACTATACTGTAGCCCTAGGAAACATGGGGAAAATAGAAGAAAATCCATTCTTTTCAGATTCTGATCTTTAATTTTAAAACCATAACAACAGTGGGATAAAACAGGTAGAAGGGACTGTGATGGCTGATCAGAACTGTCAATTTAATTGAAGAAAGACATGCCTAAGATTAAGACTTCTGGGTGTGTCAGTGAGGGTGTTTCTCAGAATGACTGACATGTGGCACAGCAAACTGAGGGAAGATTCACTCTGAATGTGGGCAGCACAGACCAGTAGGTCACAGCCATGGATAGACTAAACAAAACAGGTAGAAGATTGAGAAAGCAACAGGGGACAGAAGCTCAGTCTTCTTGAATGGGTACTCCCTTTGCTGCTGTGATCACCTGAGGACATCAGACTCTAGCTCCTTCAGTCTTTCAAAGTGGACTCTGACTGGAGACTCTCCAGGGAGTTTCCAGGCCTTCAGGCCTCAGACTGTAGACACATCATTGGCCCCTCTTTCTCTGAGGCTCCAGTTCTTGGAATGAGAAGCTACTGGTTGCTATCGCTGTCCAGCCTGAAGATGGCCACTGTGGGACCATCTAGTTTCTGGTCACATAGTTAATGTAATAAAATCCCATTTTATAATCATACCTCCCTCTCTATCTCCTGTTGCTCTGAGAACATTTAATAACAGAGGCACTGATGTCAAACTGAACAATTCTAGGAGTACCACTGTGAGCTGAAGTTCAAGAATTTGGATAGGGACTTGTAATATACCTGGAAAATCAAAATGGCTACTACTGACTGAACAGTTAAATGTGTGATCTGTGAGAGATTTTATTAATAAAAAGTTATCTGGGCTGAAAGCCCAGACATTTGATGGAAGATGTTGTATTTTGAATATCCTTTATAAAATACAGCAAAGACTATTGCTATTGTATAACATTATCCTTATTATCCGTATACAGCCTTCAAATAACCAGAAACTATCAAATCAGAAGGACTTAGTTAGAAATAAAAGTCCTTATGCAAAGGACTTGGTTAGAAATAAAACTATAGTTTAGACATTGTAATTTCACTTTTGTCCATGAAAACACATGAATAAATATGGGAGTTATTTTCCATGGAATTCTAGTTAGAGAATGTGTCAATTATTACTATTATAGATATACAGTAAAGAATTTGACTTTTTTTACATAAAATATTTCTTTGAAATAACAATACATTTATATGGAAATATTGCCAGAACTTCAGTCAAACAGAAAAAAACTGTTTTAAAATAAATTTT
>NW_026000211.1:16068156-16078476 GCF_001458135.2 Marmota marmota marmota | reverse complement strand
GGGGGGGGGGGATGGGAGGGTCATAGCAAAGTAAAAGCTAACTAAAACAGATGCCAATCAATAGATTGCACTAATGTTTCTCTAGGATAAGAAATATTACTAGCAAAGTAGAAAATTATCAGAATACAATCAGAGCTGCTTGCTATGTGTCAGGCAATATTAAAAGCTTTTCTCATAAGCTTCATAGCTCAATTTCTGTGTACAATGAATGCAAATGAGAGGAATGTTTTACTTAGCCATCTGGGGCATGGTAAAGATCTTTCAAAATAAGGTTCTTTGCAACAACATATGAGGTTTTATTGTGGTTGCACAGGATATGCATGTTTATGGTAAAAGTGGAATTCTCTAGCACAAGACATTAAATGGTACTGACACAAATGATGAGACTCTGCCCTTCTCTTCTGTGTTGTTTAGTCTCTATTTTAAATAAATGTTGAATAATTATTCAAATAATAGTGTTTAACAGGGACATCTAATTATTTGTCTTTCTAGTACTCATTAATTAGTCCAGTTTTAGATGAATGTGACTAACCATTATGTTAGCAAATTATTAAAAGCAAACTTTAAAAAGAAATTCATAGCATATCACGTCTCCTGAGATTTTGTCAATTTTTATCTACTGAAAATTAGTAGACTTTACCAACAGACCACTTATTCCAGCTAAAAGAGCAATAATAAAATGTAGATCATAATCAACAATAGTATATTTGGAAACAGAATACAGTAAGTTTAATATGCAAATTATTTCTATCAATTAAAGAATATAAAAAAAGAAGGAAACACTCTCATTTGAGTTTTTTCCACCTTGATTTGAATAAGGACACAATTTTCAAGTAGAGGCTATATGCTCCTCATGCAAAATATTGGCCTATAAATCTCCAATTAGGCATATAGCAAAAATAAAATTCAAGAAAAATTCATATTATAAATATGGATTTATGAATTAGGAAACATACATATATGTGTGTGTGTGTCTGTATATACAAAAATAATTTTATCTTAAAATAATTATTAATATATCTCCCCCTACAGAAATTTTAAAAGACATGTTTATGGAATCATCTGTCAAAGTTATTGCAGGTTGTATCTGTCTTATCAAAATTAAAGCATCATTAAAATAAATAACTTATTTATTTCAGTGTTGAAGTATTTATGACAAGTGGTATTCACTTAATTCAAATACTACTGGACATAAAACCATTTGTTTTAATGTAATGCTGAGAAAAAAGCAGATTACATAACAATATAGTGCTTATATTAGAAGAAAAAAATACAATTTTATGAATTTAAAATGTTATGCCATAAATAAGAAAATAAAAGCATTTCATAGATTTTTAATTTGTATTTCATCTGGTATTTCTTTTTTTAGAAATTCCTTCATTTATTTTATAATGTTTAGTCAACACATCCAAAATTGTAGGTATTGTTATTATTCTAATGGTCCATAGTATAAAGAGCAAGAAAATATTCTAAATCTAGGAAATAGTTTTAAAACATTTTGTTTAACTAAATTTGTGAAACTATTTTTAGTAAATACATTGAAATATTATGGAACTATTTTTGATATTTGTTGTAGGGAGGTCTAGCACATGAGTTTTGAGGAAACTATTCACAAAAGTTTTGCTATGCAGACTATTAGGCCCATTGTTTATTTTTTCCTACTTCTTATTTGTTTTAATTTACAAGTAACCATATCAGCAAACTAGAGCAAGCTTACAAGATATGCATTATAAATTAATGTCATCTATTTGAATCTCCAAATATTTAGATCACAACAATATTCATTCTTGACATACGCAGATAGATCAAAACTGGCTTCCTATTTGCATCATAAGCCCTGCTTTACAAATGAGGAGTGTATGCTTTAAAATGCATACAATTTTGACCTCAAAATTATAAACCGTTAACTCTAAAAACTATGTTGAATAACCTCTTTTAAAATGTTCAAGATTCCTGGGCATCGTCCAGAAAACCAATTAAAAAATGGCATACATGGTTCTAAGGGAACAAAGCAGCCCATAAAGCTATGCTGCTAAAATCTGCCATAGAGAAGGGAGGCGTAGCTACATTAAATAACCTTACATATCCGCAGCACAATCACCTCAGAAAGTCTTTCTCTTAAATACATGCTAAAGGAAGTGCTTCATTTTCATTATAGTTCGTTTGTATTGATTTAACACTGCATTACCTTTGAGGGTTTTGATACACTATATTGAATTCACAGAATTATAGAAATTAGAATTGTAAAAGGCCAATTGGCTCATCTTGCTCAACTCATTAGTGAAAGATTATTTGGTTTAACTTACATTTTAGTGTTTAGTCAAATTTTAAATTCATTAAGCAATAGTGCTTTTGGGAAATGTTCTCAGTGATAAGAAAGCATAGGACATATATATTCCATTATTATCATTTAACCAGATCTTAGCCATTGGGACTTTAAAATGAGTAATTTTTTTCTCAGTATTTGAGCAGTTTCCATAAGAAACATGGCAATGCTGCAAGAGAAATACTACCCAAGTGACTATTTGCATTTGAAAATTGTACTCATTTACAACCAGAAAAAGATGTTTCAATTTTTTAAAAAATGTTGACTATAGTACCAAGAAACCTACTATGCAAACCTTAGATTATCTTTTAGTCATGTCATAACTTTTCAAAAGTTTGAGTTGCTCTAAGTCTGTGGCTACTTCCTGACCCCCATTTTTATTTTGCACCATAGAATCTTCAAAATATTTCCAAGCAATCACCCTAGGTTAATTTTCTATGAATGACAGCTTTAAGACATTTTGTTCAGTAAAAAAGTTGAATAAACTCTGCAGTTCCTCATGAAGCCCTAAGTCAGCCTATGTTGATGAATCTTCTGTTACAAACTATTGTGTCTGTTTCCCAGATTTAGCATGGAATATGAAATGATGGAAATGAAAAACTCTTCTGAAATCCAGCTGCAATCAATCATCTTGAAATATACTCTGGCTTTTATGAGTGACACAACACAATAATTAAAGTCCTCTTCTGTCAGAAATTAAATAGATTCAAAAACAACTTTTGATAGAAATAGACTTAACTTTTAAGTTTAAATTGTTCCTACTGAATTCCCATATGTGTAATATAGATTATTTAATTCTTTATTCTTTCTTGCAGAAATGAAATGCTTCAAGAGAATTATTTTTTACATTTTTATCACCTGTGATTATAAATTTTATTATTTTTCTATCACATATTCAAGGTTTTGAAAAAGTCATGTGGTTGAGGATTCTCCTCTTAATGTCTTTCCCCCATGGGTATGTATCCAGTAGTTATAAAGTAATCTTAAAGATGAATTTGAATGTGTTCTTTTCAAAATGAACTGTTTTTACAAATGTTTTATTTTATATCATTGATTGTAGGGTCACTGTTACCTAAGTTAAGTGTTGTCTGTATTATGAATTTGTTATTCAGATACCTAGTCTTTTCTTCCACTCCTTTTCAATGATTCTAGTTCAAAAACTTCCAGTTGAGTAACACCTTTCCTTTTTATGTTATCTGATTTTTTTTTCTTGCAAAACATATTTCCATAAAGCTACCTTGATGAAATATAGGGAATATAATTTCTTGCTTTGATTCAAAATGTGTTCTTTTCATATTTTAGATGCTTCAAAAAACAACTAATTCAGGAATAACCCTATCACAGTATCTGATCACTTCTCTTTTCAAATTTTCAAGCTTAATTATACTGAGAAAATTAATGTTTTGGTGGATTTCAGATAAATAATTGATTTTATAGAGGATGAAAACTCAATGTATATGGGAGTGGAAGGTAAATTTTAACAGGGGTTCTGAATATGTATTCTTTAATCCTCTACATGATCATAAAAGCATTGAAAACTGAAAATAAGGAGGCAGAGGAAAATGTATTCCAAGAAAGAAAATTGAAAAGCAGTGCCAACAAAGAAAAATGTTGTTTAATTCACATGTGTGCCTAAGGGTGTTTATCAGTTCTCTTTAAATATTTCATTAAATGTTGATTGAGCAGTTACTATATGCAGAGAATTGTGCTAGGTATTGATAAAAGACTATTTTCTTCTTTGATATTAAGCAAATAGGGAAAATAAAATTTCTGCTGAAATATTCAGTGCTGTCATGTAATTAATAGTCCTTTCCTTCAGATTGTTTCTAGCCTATTCAAAGAAGCCAATAGTAACTACCAAGAAAAAAACTGAAAATTCAAGAGTTTAATAACAAAAGAAGACTTCTCACAAACTAGATTGTGATGAAGTCAGAAGTTATTCGTATAGAGGCTATGTACTATTGAATGGTAGGCACAAGAAATGCTAGAGTAACCTTCCACCAGATTCCATGTTCTTGACTCTCTCATGTGTAAGTATTTCATAATACATGGTAAGTTTTAAGGAATAAAGGACATTATCTTTGTGAAATACTTTGAAAAATGTTAAAAGTATAAGGAAGGAGGTAGTGAACTTGCTTATTCTTCATTCAAAAGATCATTGTCATTCAGAGCACTGGTTCCCCATCACCCAGAATTTTATCCCTCAGAAAATACTTGGCAACACCAGGAAACCATTTTAATAGTGTAGAGAAGAAAAAATAATTTTTCTCCACTCTCTCAGGCACAACATCTGGAGGCTCATGAATTAAACTTGCAAAAGAAAAATTAAGAAGAAAAAAAGAAAAGTCAAACTCATTGATGTTAATATTTTTATGTACTTGGAGCACTTCACATAAAAGTAAAAAATTTAAACAACCAAATATACTTAGGGGGTTACAGATCATCCTAACAGATGGTAACACATTGTGTAGAAGTGACCAGATAAAGTATCCATTTGCTTGAAAATTTGCCTCCCAGAGAGGTAAATTCTGGGAAGGTAACTAGTAAATGCATGGGGAAAGTAATGATAGATTGTTATTATTAATAACCCATCATGATATCTAAATGACAGGTAGTGTTTACAAAGCTAACTATCCAGGTGCCATCTTGGAATGAAGGTCATTTTCCTTTTCCTGATAAGAAAGGGGGGATGCAGTGATTTTAGTGAGGCAGAGAAGGTCAGAGAGCTCTTACTGTGGTCTCTCTTCAACTGCTACTATTTTTCATATGCTTTCAACTCAAAATAACCCTTATGCCAAAGTAACATGTTTTGGTGTGGCAGATTAGGATCTTTTTCAGTAGTCACACTTGGAGTGTGGTAGAGCTACTGGTGTCTAGTGGTAGAGGTCATAAATGCTGTTAAAAACTCTATAATGCCCAGATTAGCTCCCTTTCCTTCAACATAGAATTATCCAGTCTAAATGGCAATATTGCTGATGTTGAGAAACCCCAATTGTGAGCACTTAAGAAAATGATTCATGAGTTACATATAAGGTACATTAAATTAAAGTGCCATTAGATGAGATGCAGAGCAAAAATAAATGATAGTAAAGCTCCTTTTAGGAATTACACTATTAAAAATGGATTGTGAAGACAATAAGCAAGCAATGAGGTAAGCAGGATGCTCGTGCAAATGTATGAAGGTCTTAAATTCCAGGTTGTGATTGTAAGCACTATTCTGTTGTTTACAGAGAAAAAAAATTAAGACTAGTAGAACTTTGAGAAATTTATATTTCTAAGGTAAGCAGATATTAAGGAATAATATACTAGAAGCAAGGGAATGTCAAAAGACTATTATAATACATCCTATTTTTTATTAATGAAGACTAGGCAGTGAAACTTATTTTAAACAGTTGAAAATGCAAAGAAATTCCAAGAGACTATAGGAAGAATAGTCTGAGTCCCATAGAAAAAGGATATATCTTTCCTCAAAAATGTACATTTGCTCCTTTAGGAAATAGAACACCATAATCTGTATTGATGATCTAATAAATTCCATATGTTTAGACTATTTTGCTGAGGAACTAAAATGCTACTTCTTAGAGCTTTACATTTTAATAAGGTAGATAATACGTAATATTTATAACAATGTACAAGATACCATGAAACTCATAAGAATATATTTCATTCTCATGGTGCTTAAAAACATTTTCTGAAGAAAAATTAGAACTAAGTCTAACAAAAAGTCATCAATTCTGAAATTTGCTGTAGTCAAGGTCTGTCTCTTTTTAAGCTAACTTCTATACCTCTACCCCACCCCAGATAAAGGACATGTTCTCCACTAAATGGCAGGCAATGGAATACTGCATTAATCTCCTCTTTGTTTCCTGGCAGCTTAAATAGCAATCCTGTTTCTGCCTCACCTCCCAGAACCCATAAAAGATCTGGACAATAATTATTATTTACATTGATATCCTGTGGCCATAAAAATCCCTCAGCCCCCACTTCCATCCCACCATCCAGAACCATTTACTCTTGCCAGCCCTGCTCTTCTCAGACCACAACTTGAGGATTTTGTCTCAGCAATGAAAACTCTAATGTGGCAGGCAAGGCTAAAACAACCTCTGTCACAGCATACATACTTCTATATTCTCCATTCTTCACCTCTTATCAAGTAAAGAGTACTCAGAGTACAAGCATATCCTAAGGAATAAAAATTATCAATCATTTGTTCATACGAATACGAGTAATAAAAAGTTTTTTTCTTACATCCCCCAAAAAGACCTGTAGAGAAAATCCTCTTGGGCAAATACTATCCTATTTTAAACCTGTAATAGTTTCCAAGTGCTGATAGAACAAATTAACACAAAGTTGGTGGCTTAAAACAATACAAATTCATTCTCTCATACTTTCTGTGAACAGAAGTTGGAAATGAAGGAGTCGGCATAGTCATACCCCTTCCAAATGCTCTAGGGTAGAATCCTGGGCTCTTCCAGCATCTGTTGGCTCCTGGTATTCGTGAGTTTATGCCAGCATAACTCCAATATTTGTTTGCATGTTTACATGGCCACCTTCTCTGCATCTATCAAATCTACCTCTCCTTTCCCTTATAAATACACCAGTCATTGAATTTCAGCCTGACTGTGGATGCACAATACCTCATTCTGAAATCTTTAAGTTACTTAAACTGTAAAGACCCTAATTCCAAGCAAACTCACTTACACATGTATTTCTTGAGTACAAGTAACTCACTACACCCACTAATTTGAGCTAACAGCTTTCCTTACCTTCTGTCTTTCCTCACCCTCCTTACTAACCATTATCATTCCTCACCCTCAGGTGAGATTATGCCCAGCAATATCTTGAGTCATTTTAACCAACTGTCACTTTTAATGGTACCAATTAAAATATGATTCTAAATGCATATTAGCTGTTAATAGTCTTATTAATATATATTTTATTTACTATTGTTGTAATTATCTATTTCACATGTAATATGTAAATGATCATCATTATGTTGTTTGCATAAAATATTTTTGTAAGCAAGAGCAAAGATCAGAATATTTTCATTCCTTGATTTAAAAAGTTTTAATGAACATTTATTCAAATAAATGTGTTACCTCAGGATATGTTTAATTCCTTTTACTAATATTGTACTTTATAATTTTTTTTTTCTGTCTGGGACAATTACCCATATTGTTTGTCTCTGCTTCAGCCAAAGGATGCCAGATACTCACATTCCCAGCATCCCTTGCAGCTACACAATAGGCAAGTGACTTTACTTCACCAGGAAATGCACCTGACCCAGTTTACTAAGCAAGACTGTGCAATGGCTGGTCCACAGGTGTGGAGGTAGGCCCATTTCATTTTCAAAAGCAAGTCAATTACTAGTTCTAGCAGTGGAATTCCATGCCAAAATAATAATAAAGATACAAGCAATCTGTGGGGAATTGCACTGTGGTGGATGTAGTAAGGTGTTTATGGCACTGCACTGTGTCTGGAATATTATTCCTGAAGATTTAGTCTTTAAGCATGGTTGTAGACCTTACTAGAGATTATATGAACTATCTGTAATTACTTATTAGATTACTTTTCTGGCAACAAAGAATAATGATTGATACATCCACTTACCAGACTCAGTTTGCTGGCAAAAACAAATAACCTCATATGTCACTATGAATTAAACAGTTGAGTATGAGACACAGAATAGAGAGGGATTTGAATGAAAAGGCTTCTTTACACAAAGAAGTCAGTAAAATCCCTGATATTTTACTCAAAACATTTTTATAAAATAAAATTTTATAATGTATTCTCTTACTTTCCATCCAAAATTGTCCATCTAAAATCTATGATATCTTTATTTTGATTGTCAATCTGTATGGAAAACAAATAAAATCTACCTAATTATGTAAGATGATATTGATAGCAATTTTAATATGCATGAATACATACAGAAAAATAGGCTGAAGCTTTAACAATTAAGAGTATCACTTTTCTTTACAAGCTATAAAATTTTCCAAGGGTCTCTGTAATCCTACATAAAATATTCTATTAAAGTCCTTTTATAAAACAATATACAAGGTAGCAAATATTTTTATTTAAATATAATATATAATATATATTTATATATAATAGATGTATAGATGTATGAACATTATGTATAATAGATGTACAGATGTATGAACATGTAGACATGTATATTAAATATCTAAATATCATATCTACTTATTTATACTACATATACATATCTAAATATACATGTGTATCTATGTATAAGTTTATATTTTGCTATCAAGTATATTTTTTAAATAGCCTTTTTAAGAATCATACAACAAAGGTTAAATAGTGTGTGGTGAAAACAGCCAAACGATTAAACCATAATGCTAAATAACTTTTTTTTACTCAAGAACATGTTGAGTTCCAAGAAGGCAACTCATACATGAAATTTCTTAAGTACTTGAAAACCAAGTTATTGCTTAAGCACTTCCTTAGTTGAGTAAATTAATAAGAATAGAATTGATTACAAAATCTCATTGGATAGAATTCTTGAAGGTTAGAAGTTTTAAATAGTTGAAATAGTAAATGTTTAAGAAAAGGCTCAGATTTTTAAAAACTTCTTGAATTTCATGGTGTAATCTTTGAGAACTATCAGGTAAGAGTAGAGAATACTTGACTGCATAAGAGTATGAATATAAAATTCAAAAAACAGGAAAATTTCATTCTTTCAGTTTTCTTAAATGACAGAAAATAGTGTTTAATTAAAAAAAAACTTGAAGAAAGACATTTATATGATAATTTCAGTTAAGAAAAAACAGTTACTTTGAAACTATCCTTAAACACATACTGTCTGAACCTATAAACAAATCCACTCTGCAATGGTCTGAATCAATGGCTCATTAAGAACCTTTTAAGAAGAAATCAATGTATTTTAATACCCCCCATCTACAATGAAAATACACAGGCCACTTCAACCAGCACTTAGAGTATTTCTCCCCATAAAAACTTTTATCTACATATGTCATGGCCACTTTTTCAATTGTTATTTCATTGGTTTCCTCTACTCAAATTCTCATTGTTAAATAAAGAGAAAACTTCCATACTTCATGCATTTGACTTTAGTTTATTTACGTTTTTTTTTATTACTTGTGAACAAATAGGGTAAGCCTAAAAAACAATATTTAGTATTCACAATTGAAATTAAACAATACCTTCTGTAACCAAATGTTTTCAAATACAGATCTTCCATTTGAGGAAAGAGAAATTCAAAAAATAATCAGCTATAATGCAGCGGTATATCAAAGCTCTTTAAATAAAAGGAACTCATACTACTGAAGACTTCAAAAGTTTAAATTTATTCTTATATAATTATATAAATATATAATTTTATAACAATTTATAATAATATATATAATATATATAATAATAAATTTTGATTATATAAAATTTAGTTTTATATTTTATTTTATATAAAACAATGCTCAGTAATTATTCAATAATTTTTAAATTTTTAATTTTTTAAAATAAAAATCCCAAGTTTTATTAATAAAAACAATCATCATTTTTTGATTTATCAATACATTTATTTAAGAATATTATGTATTACAAACTAATGAATAAATGAGCCTGAATTAATAATTCTCTATTTCTTCTTAGTTTAGCCTTTTATTTTTTATTTTATTTATATATTTTTTTATGACATCCTTGGTTTTTTCCACCCTGAGTTTAAATTTTATTCTTTTTCTTTTTTTTATTTTTATTATTAGTTGTTCAAAACATTACATACCTCTTGACATATCGTATTTCATACATTTGATTCAAGTGGGTTAAGAACTCCCATTTTTACCCTGTATACAGATTGCAGAATCACATCGGTTACACATCCACGTTTTTACATACTGCCATACTAGTGTCTGTTGTATTCTGTTGCCTTTCCTATCCTCTAATATCCCCCCTCCCCTCCCCTCCCCTTCCCTCCCATCTTCTCTCTCTACCCCATCTACTGTAATTCATTTCTC
>NW_026000211.1:16030337-16065989 GCF_001458135.2 Marmota marmota marmota | reverse complement strand
ATGTTATCCCATATTTCTTGGATGTTCTGCTCATGGTTTCTTAACAGTCTTGCTGAGCTGTCTATGTTCTTTTCAAGTTGAAATACTTTGTCTTCATTGTCTGATGTTCTATCTTCTAAGTGTTCTACTCTGCTGGTAGTATTCTCTCATTTGAGTTTTTAATTTGGTTTATTGCTTCCTGCATGTCTAGAATTTCTGTGTTTTTTTTTTATAACCTCTATCTCCCTGTATAGTTTTTTTTTTTTTTTTGCTTCTTGGATTTGTTTATGTAATTCATTGTCAAAGTGATCTTTCATTGTCTGATTTTGCTGTCTAATGTCTTCCTTGAGACTCCAGATCATCTGAAGCATGTATATCCTGAATTCTTTATCTGACATTCCATCTGCTGCAGATACAACCTCTTTGAAAGTTGAGTTGACCTGCATTGCTTGTGATCCTTTCTTTCCTTGTCTTTTCATACTGCTCTCATTTCTTTCTGCTTTGTGAAACTGTTGTGTTATTGATTTTCCCCCTATATACTTATATTACTCTTGTATAGTTCCAAAGTCTCCCTTTTGTGGGGAAAGACAATGTTATCAGTTCCCAATATCAATAGTACATCATCTAAGCACACGTTTTCCTTATTACTACATTTATAGCTAGACTCTATGTCTACAAATGTTGATTTCGATTATCATTTACAAATATAGTCATTAGTTTCATGAAAGGCATACCATTTCTGGTAGCATGAAGAAAACTGAATTTCAGGTGTAGGATGTTATGTTTAGGGGGAAAGGAGTGAGGGTATGGGGTTAATCTAACTTAGTAACTTTGGAGAGCTCTAACCAATAGATGGGTAATTTATGGAAGAATGTATAGATTCAAACTCCTATCTGTATTTATAAGATTACCCTACTTATAAATACTAAAATTTAGGGGTTTGCAAGTGGGATAGAGGGAGTAAGAAGGAGAAAAACAAATAACAAGGAAAGAAGGAGAAAAAAGAGAGTGGGAAAAAGAAAATAAGAGAAAAAAGAAATAAAAGGGGGGAAGGAGGTGGGGCATATGCAATTCCTCTTTATTATATTATTCTGGTGATTCCGTTGTTAAAGACCTTTTTCAGGCACAATTCTTGGTTTCACATATGTTGAGGTTGCCAGGACCAGAGGGGGAAGGGTAGAGGAGACTGGATTAATGGGTGAAAAGAGAGAGAGAAGAGAAAAAAAGAAAGGAAAAAAATGTCTCTCAGAACTCTGTTTTCTTTTCCTCCAGTTGGTGGTGTTGTCTATTCCTAGCTTGAGTCTCTGGGTTCAGGGTGGTGGTGGTAGTCAGTGTGAGAGGACTTGAGCTTCCACCTGTGGCCTCTCTACTCTTATTCTCTGAGATATAAACCAGGTGCCTGATCCACTGCAGAACCGAACTGGTGGCCACGCCCACCGGTTGGTGGGTTTTAAGGGTTGGTGGGATTTTCCAAGATGAGTTCCATCAGTTTTTCTCATAAGGTGTTTGATGAGGTGGGGGGTGTTGGGGAGACCTTATGTTTGTCCAGATCTCAGTCAGGTGACCGCACGGGCCGGCGGCTGTGCCCCTCCTCCAGTTGGGGTGGTCTGCCTACCACACGGATGGGCGGCTGGGCCCCTTCTCCGGGTCGCATGGTCTGCCTACCGTGCAGGCGGGCGGCTGGGCCCTTCCTCCAGTTGGGGTGGTCTGTCTACTGCGCAGGTGGGCCGCTGAGCCCCTTCTCCAGGTCGCGTGGTCTGCCTACCGCAGTTTAGCCTTTTAATTATGACTTCATTCACTTAGTATAATGCTAAATTCATATATATTATAGCATTTTTCAATACTACTCCTTTATTCATTGAATAAGATTCCATTGTAGGATATTCTACCATTATTTTTCCATTCATCAGCTAATAAACATTTAGGTCATTTCCAATTTTGAACTAATACGAATTGCTATGTCTACTTATGTATAAATTTTGGTGTGGTTAGGATATAAAGTATCCCTTGAAGACTCTTGTGATGAAGACTTGGTCCAGAGGTGGGGGCTGTTGGGATTTATTGGATCATGATGGCGCTGGCCTCATCCATATTCTCATCTGTATTTTACTTAAAAGTTTTTATAAAATAAAATTTTATAATGTATTCTATTACTTTCCATCCAAAATTGTCCATCTAAAATCTATGATATCTTTATTTTGATAGGTTGATAGAAAACTAATAAAATCTTTAATTCATTGATTGCTGAAATGTCTTTCTGGTTTTTTGGTCTGTAATTTTCTTCAACAATGATTTATGCTTTATTGTAGAGGTCTAGTATTACTTTCGTCAACTTTATTCTTAAGTATTTTTTTAATGCTATTATATAGAGTACATTCTTCATGTCATTTTTCAGGTTTTCTATTACTAGTATATGGATATAATTTGTTTTTGCATATTTATCTCAAGTTTCCTGATCTCATTTAGTATTAATCATGTGTTTGCACATGTGTATCTGTGCATATGTGTGTTTGTGTGTATTCTTTATGGTTTCCTACTAATGAAATATTGTTGTCTGTTAATTTTTTCCTTAGTTTTACTTCTTCCTTTTGAATATTCATGTCTTTTTTTTCTTACTGTCCTGTCTAGAATTTAATTTTTATGTTAAATAAAAGTGGGATGAAATGTCTTCTTCCAGATGATGGAGGGAAACTTTTGGTTTTTTACTGGTATGATAATAGGTATGAAATTAGCTATAGGTTTTTCATACATGCCAATTACCACATTGAGGAAGTTCCCTTGATTTCTAATTCATGTTGTTTTATCATTAAAGGGAGAAAAAATGTCAAATATAATTTTATTTGTATTTATTGAGATGATCATTTTTTAAATTTAGTTTATTAATACAATGTACTGCATTGATTTTCCTATGTTGGACCAAACTTCCTTCCTTGAAACAAATCCCATTAGGCCATTGTATACAATTCATTTGAAATGCTAGTAGATTCAATTTTCTAATATTTCACTGAGGACATATGATTCTATATTCATAAGGGATAGAGTCTATTGTTTTATTTTCTAGTAATGTCTTTGGCTGAGGTATTATAGTAAGACTGGCCTCATATGATGAGTCAGGAAATGTCACTTCCTATTGTTTAGAAGAGCTTAAGAATACTAGTGTTAATTCTTTTTTTTAAATTTGTTAGAATGAAGTCATTTGTTTCACTGGCCTAGCAGTTAGCTCCAAAATGGACAGAAATTTCCTTGAATTCCAAGAACAAACAACTCTCCTGTTTCTTTCTAAAGCACTCTCTGTGTATTCCAGGGCATGTCTTCAATACTAAGACAGGAAGTTTACAATCTTATTTTAGCTTTCATTTTCTCATTGTGTAGAGCGTGAAGGTCAGCTGAAGTAAGAGTTTAAGGTCTTCTCAGATTCGTAAATTTGTACACAACCCTGGGAATTCACATGACCTTATTGATTCTCTGGAATAATCACATTTTTTCCAAGGCCTTTATTCCCCCAAAGATTTCATTAACCTTTCCTCCCAAACATTTGGTCTATCATTTGCTCCAACTTCTATCTCTTGTCTTGGCTACTGAGACTAGAACATTTGCTGGTAAATATTCTCATCAATATTCCCCAGCATGTAGAGTTTGGCAGTAGGTAGGTCTAAGCAGGAGAGTCAATGACACATCCTATACACTGGACTTCCAGGGAGTCACCAGACATCTCAAGTAAGAATTCATAGTGAATAAAGTCTGTTCTACTCTCACAGGCACAGGTTGTTATTTCCCAGTCTGACTCCAAAGAGCTGGAGATAAGTACATGGAGACACTACGTTTTCTCTTTACAAAGAAATCTGTTGATTTTTAAAAAAAAATCAATGCTTTCAGTACATTGTTACAAGCATTGTGTAAGATTGCAGAATTACAAAAGGATATGTTTGGGATATTTTGTGCCAAATTTTTCATTGCATTTGTGAAAGGATGTTCTTGCCTTTTGGTGTTTCTAACTTGGGCACTTTCTCTCATATCACTCTACTATATTATTCCTTAAACTATAAGTTTTTACCACAGGATTAATCTTTTCCTACCCCGTCTTTAGTTGTGGCATTTCTCCTCACATTATCAAATACAGATAGATAGCTCCTATTCCATAATAAAGATCTTAGAAGGGCAATTGCTGAACCAGGACCTTCCTATTTCTTTTGAAAACACATACCAGCTTCTGCTGTATAGCACAGAGGATCTTGATGAATGAACCTCAGATCACCCTATGCCTTTCAAATAACTTGACTATATCTGGACTATGGATCAATGGATGCCTTAGAGGTAGTTGAAAACAAAGAGCAATCTTATAGCAATGAATGGAAACTAACAATTACTTTAATATTGTACCAGATCAGAATAACCCACAAAAAATATGCCATTTGGGCATAGGATTATTTTGAGCTGAAGAAAACTGAGAAACAGCAGATATAATAAAAGTTTTCTGTCTTATCAAAATTTGCCTAAAAACAGCATAAAATTCCATCCATAAACATGACTCCCTATCACACACCAGGAAAAGAAAGAACTCTTCTATCCTTAATCACTATAGGCAAGTCTAGACTCTATGAACCAGAAATAGCATCAAAAGTAAACTATTTGGGAGATCCAAGATGGCGGAGTAGAGGAGATACCTTTTCTGGTTGCTCTGTGCATGAATCCAAGAAAGCTACCAGGCGGCTTCTCCACAGAGTCTCACCTTGATGGAATACAACATCTCAGAACCTGTGACAGGACCCCTCAGCAGATTTTCACAGAATCCACCAGAGCTGCAACACTGAGCAGAACTCTGAGCCTTTGTGTTCTGGTAAGACTCCAGACTCAGGTCCCAAAGCCTGCAGTTTGAGCACCCAGGTGACTCTCAAGTCACAGAGCAGAAACACCAAATCAACACCTCTGCAAAACTCCAGACTACGCTCTGCTCCCATGCAGGTCACTGTACCGACAGCATGAGGACATCCCAGCTCCCTCCTCACCAGACACCTCAATGTGGGAAACACAGGGACTCCATCTTGGAAAACCTTTCTCGCCATTTTTTGGTGGGTATGGCTATCAGTGCAGATCTGCAACTGAACAGGAACCTGGTTTCCAACTCCCCTCCCCTCAGCTGTGATAAATCGGCACAGTAATTATCCAACAAAAAAACTGCTCTCAGTTGAACAAGAGCACAGTATAACCAGGGTGCTGCCCACCTGATGCGAACCTAGGGCAGAGTGCAAGAGGTCCCGCAGTTGAGACCTGATGAGCAAGAAAGGAGGGGGAGGGGTCTAAAAACCAGGAGCAATTCAGAGAGACCAAGATTAGAAAAGCTCCAGGCAGGAGAGGGAGAGCTCAAATCTACTTACACTGGTTGCCTACACCACCCTGAGGGCTGAAACTCAAGCTTGGAATAGACAATTCCACCTACTGGAAGAGAAGAGAAGAAAATGGAATTTTAAGAATACTTTTGTTGTTGTTTATTTGTTTTTTGTTTATTTGTTTGTTTGTTTTCTTCTCTTCCATTTTATCCTCTTCCTTTCTCCTCTACCCTTCCTCCTCTGGTCCTCTCAACCCCAATATATGTGAAACCAAGAACTTTGCATGAAATATAACTTTAAGAACTGAGTCACCAGAATAATATAATATAGAGGAATTGCATAAGCCCACACCTTTTTTTTTCTTTCACTTTTTTCTTTCTTTCCTCTTTATTTTTCTTCCTCCCTCTCTTCCTCTTTCAACTTCCTAATTTTTACTATATTTACTTCTAGTACTTTTCTAAATACATATATGTGTTTGTTTTTATGCATTCTACTGTCCTCCCATGTACCTGTCTACCCTAAATTTCTTCCTGTCTATTCCCCTGCTACTAACCCTCTTCATTACAGTTCTCCTCCAAATTTCCTACATTATATTAACCCCATACCCTCACATCTTTACCCCTTAACATAATTTCACACACCTGACCCCCAGTTCTCTGTCCACCACCAGAAACTGTACACCTTTTATGAAACTACTGATTATATTTTAAATAATAATTGAATTCAACATTTCTGGATACTGAGACTAACTATAAATGTCTTAATAACAATAATTTGCTCATAGGTGAGATATTGTTGATATTGGGAACTGTCAACATTGTCCTTCCCCACAAAGGAGGGATTTTGGAACTAAACAAGAGGACTACAAATCTATAGGTTAACATAACATACCAGTTCCACAGAGCTAGAAAGAAACTCGAGCAACATGAAAAGACAAGGTAAGTAAGTACCACAAACAATTCAAGACAACACATCATTAGAAGAATTAGCAGCTACGGCAGAAAAAAAATGACAGATAAAGATTTCAGGATATACATGTTTTGGAATCTCAAAGAAGACATTAGACAATAAATTCAGAGAGTGAAAGATCACTTTGACAATGAGCTACATAAACAAATCCAAGAAGCAAAAGATAATATCTACAGGGAGATAGAGGTTATAAAACAACAACAACAACAATGAAAAAACAGAAATCCTTGAAATGAAAGAAATAACAAACCAAATTAAAAACTCAAATGAGAGCATCACCAGCAGAGTAGACCACTTATAAGATAGGACATTAGACAACAAAGACAAAGTATATCATCTTGAAAAGAACGTAGACAGCACAGCGAAAATGATAAGAAACCATGAGCAGAACATCCAAGAAATATGGGATAGCATAAAAAGACCAAATTTAAGAGTTATTGTGATAGAGGAAGGCATAGAGGTTCAAACCAAAGGAATGAGCAATCTGTTCAATGAAATAATATCAGAAAACTTTCCAGACATGAAGAATGAAACAGAAATCCAAATCCAAGAAGCCTACAGGACGCCGAATGTGCAAAATCACAACAGATCCACACCAAGACACATTATAATGAAAACGCCCAACACACAGAATAAGGAGAGAATTTTAAAAGCCTCAAGAGAAAGGAATCAGATTATATATAGGGGTAAACCAATTAGGATGACGACAGATTTTTCAACACAGACCCCGAAAGCTAAAAGATCCTGGAACAATATATTTCAAACTCTGAAAGATAATGGGTTCCAACCAAGAATCTTGTATCCAGCAAAACTAAGCTTCAGATTTCAAGATGAAATAAAAACCTTCCACAATAAACAAAAGTTAAAGGAATTTACAGCTAGAAAACCGGCACTACAAAACATCCTTGGCAAAATATTTCATGAAGAGGAAATGAAAAACAACAATGAAAACCAGCAGAGGAAGGTAGTACACTAAAAGAAAAAGTAATTAAAAAGGAAAACCAAGTCAAGTTAAATAATAAAAATAAACAAATATGGCTGGAAACACAAACTATGTCTCAATAGTAATCCTAAATGTTAATGGCTTCATCTCACCAATCAAAAGACATAGGCTAGAAGATTGGATTTAAAAAAATTCAACAATATGCTGCCTAAAGGAGACTCATTTGATAGGAAAAGACATACACAGACTGAAGGGGAAAGGTTGGGAAAAATCATACCACTCACATGAACTGCGGAAGCAAGCAGGAGTCTCCATAGTCATATAAAATAAAGTAGACTTCAAGCCAAAGTTTATCAAAAGGGACAAAGATGGACATTACATACTGCTCAGGGAAACCATACACCAACAAGACATAACAATAATAATTATATATGCCCCAAACAATGGCACAGCAATGTTCATCAAGCAAACTCTTCTCAAGTTCAAGAGTCAAATTGATCATACAACAATAATCTTGGGTGACTTTAACACACCTCTTTCACCACTAGTCAAATTTTCCAAACAAAAGTTGAATAAAGAAACTATAGAGCTCAATAACACAATTAATAACTTAGACTTAACTGACATATATAGAATATATCAAGTAGCATCAAGTAGATACACTTTCTTCTCAGCAGCACATGGATATTTCAAAAAAATAGATCATATGCCACAGGACAACTCTTAGCAAATACAAAGGAGTAGAGATACTACCATGTATTTTATCATATCATATTGGAATGAGTTTGGAAATCAACAATAAAATAAAAAATAAAAACTTCTGCATCACATGGAGACTGAACAACATGCTACTGAATGAACAATGGGTTACAGAAGTCATCAAGGAGGAGATTAAAAAATTCTTAAAGGTAAATGAGAACACAGACACAATATCGAAATCTCTGGGACACTATGAAAGCAGTACTAAGAGGAAAATTCATTGCATGGAGTTCATTCCTTAAAAGAAGAAAAAGTCAACAAATAAATGACCTCACACTACATCTCAAAGTCCTAGAAAAAGAAGGAAAAATCAGCAGCAAAAGCAGAAGGCAAGAAATAATTAAAATCAGAGCTAAAATCAATGAAATCAAAACAAAAGAAACAACTGAAAAAATAGACAAAACTAAAAGTTGGTTCTTTGAAAAAATAAATAAAATTGACAGACCCACAGCCATGCTAATGATGAGAAGGAGAGAGAGAATTCAGATTACCAGCATATGTGATGAAAAAGGCAATATCACAATAGACACTACAGAAATACAGAAGACAATTAGAAATTATTTTGAAACCTTATACTCTAATAAGATAGAAGACAGTGAAGGCAACGATAAAATCCTTAAGTCATATGATCTGTACAGATTGAGTCAGGAGGATACACACAACTTAAACAGACCAATATCAAGTGAGGAAATAGAAGAAGCCATCAAAAGATTACCAACCAAGAAAAGCCCAGACCGAATGGATACATACCCGAGTTCTACAAGACCTTTAAAGAAGAACTAAAACCAATACTCCTCAGTTTATTTCAGCAAATAGAAAAAGAGTGAGTACTTCCAAACTCATTTTATGAGGCCAATATCACCCCGATTCCAAAATCAGACAAAGACACTTCAAAGAAAGAAAACTTCAGACCAATATCTCTAATGAACAGAGATGCAAAAATCTTCAATAAAATTCTGACAAATCAAATACAAAAACATATCAAAAAAATTGTGCACCAATATCAAGTGGGATTCATCCCAGGGATGCAAGTTTGGTTCAACATACGGAAATCAATAAATGTAATTCATCACATCAATAGATTTAAAGATAAGAATAGTATTATCATCTCAACAGACACAGAAAAACCATATGACAAAATACAGCACTCCTTTATGTTTAAAACACTAGAAAAACTAGAGATAACAGGAACATATCTCAACATTGTAAAGGCTACCTACACTAAGCCTCAGGCCAACATCATTCTAAATGGAGAAAAATTGAAGGCATTCCCTCTGAAATCTGGAACAAGACAGGGATGCCCTCTCTCACCACTTCTATTCAACATAGTTCTTGAAACACTGGCCAGAGCAATTAGACAAATGAAAGAAATTAAAGGAATAAGTATAGGAAAAGAAGAACTTAAGCTAACACTCTTTGCTGACAATATATTCTATTCCTAGAAGACCCAGAAATCTCCACCAGAAAACTTCTAGAACTAGTAAAGGAATTCAGCAAAATAGCAGGATATAAAATCAACACCCATAAATCAATGGCATTTCTGTATATCAGTGACAAATCCTCAGAGAAGGAAATGAGAAAAACTAACCCATTTACAATATCCTCAAAAAAATAAGATAATTGGGAATCAACTTAACAAAAGAGGTGAAAGATATATACAATGAAAACAACAGAACCCTAAAGATAAAAATCAAAGAAGACCTTAGAAGATGGAAAGATCTACCTTGCTTACGGATAGGCAGAATTAATATTATCAAAATGACCATACTACCAAAAGCACTATATAGGTTTAATGCAATTCCAATCAAAATACCAATGGCATTCCTCATAGAAATAGAAAAAGCAATCATGAAATTCATCTGGAAAAATAAGAGACCCAGAATAGCTAAAGCAATTCCAAGCAGGAAGAGCAAAATAGGTGGTATCACTATACCAGACCTTAAACTATACTACAGAGCAATAGTAGCAAAAACAGCATGGTATTGGCAACAAAACAAGCCAGTAGACCAATGGTACAGAATAGAGTACACACAGACTAGCCCACAAAATTACAATTATCTTATATTAGACAAAGCTGCCAAAAACATGCACTGGAGAAAAGATAGCATCTTCAACAAATGGTGCTGGGAAAACTGGAAATCCATATGCAAAAAAATGAAATTGCACCCCTCTCTCTCACCATGTTCAAAACTTAAATCAAAATGGATCAAGAACCTAATTAAACCAGAGACTCTGCAACTAATAGAAGAAAAAGTAGGCCCTAATCTTCATCATGTGGGATTAGGCCTCAACTTCCTTAATAGGACTCCTATAGCATAAGAATTAAAAACAAGAATCAATAAATGAGATGAATTCAAACTGAAATGTTTTTTCTCAGCAAAAGAAACAATATGTGAAGTGAACAGAGAGCCTACATCCTTAGAGCAAATTTTTACCCCTCACACATCAGATAGAGCACTAATCTCTAGGGTATATAAAGAACTCAAGAAGCTAAGCACCAAAAAAACAAATAACCCAATCAATAAATGGGCCAAGGACCTGAACAGACACTTCTCAGAAGAGGATATACAATCAATCAACAAATATATGAAAAAATGCTCATCATCTCTAGCGATCAGAGAAATGCAAATCAAAACTACTCTAAGATATCATCTCACTCCAGTCAGATGGCAGCTATTATGAAGACAAACAACAACAAGTGTTGGCAAGGATGTGGGGGAAAAAGGTACACTCATACATTGCTAGTGGGACTACAAATTGGTGCAGTCAATATGGAAAGAAGTATGGAGATTCCTTGAAAATCTAGGGATGGAACTACCATTTGATCCAGCTATTCCTCTTCTCAGACTATACCCAAAGGACTTAAAACCTGCATACTATAGGGACACAGCCAGATCAATGTTTATAGCAGTACAATTCACAATAGCTAAACTGTGGAGCCAAACTAGATGTCCTTCAGTGAATGAATGGATAAAAAAAAAATGTGGCATTTATACACAATGGAATATTACTCAGCACTAAGAAGAACAAAATCATGGCATTTGCAGATAAATGGATGGCCTTGGAGAAGATAATGCTAAGTGAAGTCAGCCAATCCCCAAAAAACAAATGCCAAATGTTTTCTCTGATATAAGGCAAGGTGACTCATAGTGGGGTAGGGAGGGAGAGCATGGGAGGATTAGATTAGATAGGGAAGAGGGGGAAAGGATTAGCAAGGATGGTGGTATGTGATGGTCATCATTAAACAAAGTACATGTATGAAGACTTGAATTGGGTGTCAACATACCTTATAAACAGAGATATGTAAAACTGCGGTATATATGTTACTAATAATTGTAATGAAAAAAAAAGTACATGCATAATGGCATAAATTAACATGAACCTACTTTATATACAGAGATACGAAAAATTGTGCTCTATATGTGTAATAAGGATTGTAATGCATTCCACTGTTGTCGTGTATTTAAAAATAATAAAATCAATTTTAAAAAGTAATCTATTTAAGAACAATTTATTGAAATAACTCTTGTATTTCATAAATGTCCCTGAGAAAATCATATGGGAGACAAGCAAGAAAGTTTAGAGCTGAAATGACTGGGTTATGAGAGCCTTAACCTAATCAGTGTGTTAATCTCCTGTGTGGTAACTGTGGCAGGTAGGATGTAGCTGAGGAGGTGGGTCACTGGAGGCATGACTTTAGAGTATTTATTTTATAACCTGAGCTTAATCTCACATTTGCTTCTTGTTGGCCATGTCCTGAGCCACCTTTCTCCCCCATCCCCTTCTGCCATGATGTTCTGCCTCACTTGTCAAATGCATTCTCTCTGCCATTTACACTTTTTATTGCTAGCATTCTGTCCATTATTACAATTTACATCTTCCTAGAAATTTTCAATTAGCTTTTATATTTTTCCACCTTTCTTCATTAGAGCTTTAACACATTACTTATAGTTATTTTAAGTTTATATATTAAAATAGTGCCATCATATCTCACATCTGAGCTTTGTTCTGTGGATTGTTTCGTCTTTGGGGAGTGTGTCATTTCTCACTTGCTTTTTCTTATGCTTGGTAATGTTTGATAGAAGCTGTTACAGTAGAAATGAACATGTACAATTCTATTTTCTTAGAAATTGGTATGCATTTTCTTCTGTTAAGGCCTGTAATATGAAAGTCTGTGCTGATCAACTCAACAGTTAAGTCTGACCCATGGCTATTTTTTCACTAGAAATATGTTCACTGTATTAAAAGTCTTTAAATTTCTTCATTGCAAACTTGCCTTTAGTGTACAGTTTACTAGAGGGTTCCCCACCACCACCATACTGCCTCAAAATCTGCTACAGACTTATATTGCCCTTGGGCACTGAGCCTCAGAGTCAGACCCTCACAGCTATCATGACAGGATGCCGCCTGGTTTGGGTTGAAAGGTGTTATTGGTTGTTCTGAATAAGCCACTGGTGAAGCATGATTGAGACAGGCACATTGGCCCTGAGTCCTTGGGGAATATCTCTCACAAGAATTCCTGCCATTCCTCCAGATATACTTCTGGTACCAATATGAATTCTTGCCCTTGTACCAGAGACAGAGAATCTTAATTCTCCCACCTTCAAGTGAGTTTTCACTTTATCCTAAAAGGGCAAGTGATTACTGCCCTTTGGCTCAATGATGAAGACATTTTATTGCATGGGAGAATGTTATGGACTTTAGTGTTCCTCAAAAATTCACATGTTGAAGCCTAATTCCAATGTGATGTATTTGGAGACAGCCCTGCAAGAAGGTAATAAGGTTAAGTGAGATCATAAGGGTAGAGACTTAATCCAAAATAACTGTTTGGTTTTCTTTTTTAAAGAATGAAACACCAGAAATACCTCCCCTCCCACATATGCACATGGAATAAAAACCATGTGAAAATATGGAGAAAAGTACCTATCTCTAAACGAAGGACAGAAGTCTCAAAATAAAACTCACCCTGCTGGCATGCTGATCTTGAATTTGTATCCTACAGAACTAGGGAAAAAAATCACTTCTATTATTTAATCCTTCTAACGTATAATATTAGTTATGGCAGCCCTAGCAACCCAATGGGACTGGAAGAGATAGAGTTTTGTGACCCTCCACAATATCTGCACCTCTTCTGCCCAAATCTTGCACCACAAGCAAAGCCTTCTTGGTACTAGTCTCAGCATTTCTAATGAATGTTAGATAGAACATCTGTAAATAAAAACATGGTAAGAGGGTGTGATCTTCTCTATGTCTATTGTCATCTAGGGTTATTTTTTTCTGCTCTCTCATTTGGGCTAAACCTCCAACAACCTGTCTACTGTTCTAACTCAATTCTTCTTATCTGCATTTGACTATGTCCACTCAAGAAAATCAAGTGTTCATATCCCATCTCCCATGAGCTGCCTCTCTCCCCACATATCTGATGATTTTTTACCTTGTGATCTCATCTCTCTAGAGATTCATAATTTGTTATGAATTTACAGTTTATCTGTTTTTTACCTGGTGGGATATGCTCTCCAGATTTTTAAATACCTGAGAAGTAAAAAAGTCTCAGATCTTCTTTACATATTTGTCTGATTTTCACAGAGTAATATATGCAAATATATAGTAAACATTGATGTGACTGCATCACTGTAGTATGCTGATTTTAGTCTTGGGTATAAACCAAGGAATGGGACAGATGGGACAAATGATGGTTCCATTACAAGTTTTCTGAGGACTCTCCATACCACTTTCCATAGTGGTTGCACCAATTTGCAGTCCCACCAGCAATGTATGAGTATACCTTTTCCCCCACATCCTCGACAACACTTATTGTTGTTTGTATTCTTGATAACTACCATTCTGACTGGAGTGAGATGAAATCTTAGAGTAGTTTTGATTTGCATTTCTCTAATTACTATAGATGTTGGTATGCCTTCATATATTTTTTGATAGACTGTATTCCTTGTTCTGTGAAGTGTTTGTTCAGTTCCTTAGCCCATTTATTTATTTGGTTATTTGGGTTTTTTTGATGTTTTTTGAGTTATTTATATATCCTGGAGATTAATGCTCTATCTGAAGTGCATGTGGTAGATTTTCCCCTATTCTATAGTCTCTCTATTCACGTTTTTAATTGTTTCCTCCTCGGTTTATACCCAAATGGCTTAAAATCAGCATACTACAATTACACAGTCACATCAATGCTTATAACAGCTCAATTCACAATAGTTAAACTATGGCACCAACCTAGGTATCCTTCAACAGATGAATGGATAATGAAAGTGTGGCATATATTATACACAATGGAATATTACTCAGTGTTAAATAAGAATGAAATTATGGCATTTGCCTGTAAATTGAAGGCACTGGAAAATAACATACTAAGTAAAATCCCAAAAAGCCAAATATCATGCTAAATCAATCCCCCCAAAAACGAAGACTGAATGTTTTCTCTGGTGTGCAGATGCTAAATCAGTATAAGGGGAGGTGGTGCCAGAAAGGAATAGAGCTACTTTGGAGTAGATAGAGAGGAGTGAAGGGAGAGGCAAGGTATGGGGGTAGGTGGGGTAGTAGAATGAATCTGACATTATCCTATGTACATATATGACTATGTGACCAGTGTGATTCTGTATCATGTACAACCAGAAGAAAGGAAAATTATACTCCATTTTTCATTCAGATACAATGGAAATGATACTCCATTGTATCTCTTTTTATTCTATTAGTTATACATGACAGTAGAATGTATGTGTCAAAATGCATTCTACTGTCATGTATAATAGAATAAAGAGATACAAAAGAATACATTTCTAATGAATATTTAATGGTTGAATATATATATATGATCATTTATTTATTTTTAGAAATTTATAAACAGTTATCAAAGAATGGAATTTTGTATAACTGTTATAATTTTATTTATTTTAGAATAATTTTAATTGTAGGAATTCAGTTCCAATTCTCACTCCAATCTTTCTCTTAATTTTTATGTTTCTATTTTCCCTTGTATTTCTTTATCATTTTATGCATAATTTACTTGAAGTAATAACCCTGTTATATCTAACCCCAATATACAATCCAAGGATCTAATTCACTACCTGTTTTTCCTGTCATTGCTTACTCAGATTCCTTTATTTCTTTGTGATTGTTTTATAGTTTTGAATTGAGTTGCATATTCTAAAAAGCTAAACTATCCTTGAATGGCTAGAATAAAACTTTTTTTTGGTTATTTTAATATAGTGCTGTGTTGGTGTTCTTAATTTCATCTGAAATATCTCCAATGAGACATATATAAAACTAGTCTATAGCAATTCCAATTCTAACTACCACTTACTTAGTTTTAGCTTCCTATTTTACTCCATGCTTTATGCTAGCTGAACTGTCATAAGATTTATCTCTTCTATGAAAGGGGTTAATAAGAAACCAATAAAAATTCTCCAGGTCTGCTGACTTTTAGGTGCAGGTGTTTAATCACTCTTAGAATAGCTTTTATAGTTACAGGTACTGAGCTACTCTGCTTCCACTTTTCCCTTAGTCTCTTTTATATTAATTTGTATTTTAAGGAAAATCTCTTTTAACCTCATTTTTATATGCTGTTTCCACAGTTGTATCTTACATGACCATAGCTTTTTAAAACTGAGTCACATTCATAATTTCTTTTTCAGTCTTTGTATTTCTTTTTCAGTATGACATTATTATTACAATTAAAACTTTTAAAATCACATTTGACAAAAGGATTCTTTTGAACCAAATTTAAAAAGAAAAACTCTTGTGATACTCTTATAAATTGAAATTTTGTTTTCTGTTTTATTAATTGTTGAGTGGTTTATCTTAATTCATTTGGGGGATTTAATATGCTGTTCCTTCCTAAATGTCTTGTATTCATGAAGTTCTGATATCAACCGTCATAATTTAATCCTTAATTTTTTTGTCACTAAGAAAATTAAAAACATTTGCTTAGTGTAAAATAATGAATACATACACACATGGATTTAGAGAGTTTTTTAATTTAGGTAAAATGTTTGTGATAGACATATTATTTACAATGAGATAAACATAATAAGTACAAATGTGTATAGGATGGCTTCTATTAGGGGACAGAAGGTGGGAACATGAGATTAAGAGGATAATTCTATAAAACTGGCCCATTGTGCTAGCCACCAATTGCTTTCTTTTCCAGAAAAAAAATTTACCTGCAGCCCTGCCTGGCCTAAGTGGACAGGCTATGTCACATTCCTCAGCAAACTACCTAAATGCAGGCCTAAAAAAAAAAGTTGGTAAGAGGAACCCAACTTTTTTGAGAGAATTTGTGATTCTTTTCACAGACAAGTTGCCAAAACTCAGGGAGATAAGGATGAATCTTCCTAACCATAAAATCTGTAAGAATTTATGGTTAAGAATTCAATTAGGACCAGTCAGCATGGGCCAAGGTGAACCTTGGTGGGACTCTCTGGAATCTTCTCTGAAATCCCCCAAACAACTGTAGTACAGGAGGGGTACACTATCCTCCTCTCCTGGAGAACCCCACTGTCTGCACTGAGAGTGTTCCCTTCCCTTTTTCTACCCCTTCAATCAACTCATTCCTGTTAACTCCAAGTGACATATCTGAAATCTTTCTGACTTGCTCATAAGATTTGGGGTTTGAAGGGGGGGGGGGCGGTGTCTTCACAGTATATCAGTTTTTTAAAAGCCCTCAGCTCTGTAACAGTTTTGACCTCATTTGCTGATTATCCTAATGCTACGTCAATTCTGCCTTCTAACATTTATTGGGTAGCAACATTAGGATGTTTTTGAAGAGGTTTGGTTTATGGGTCAGGAAACCATTAAAAAGAATTTTGAAAGAAAAAAATAGGAAGGGAGGCAACACATTTCTTTCTTTAGGTTAGACAGTGGAAATACAGACAAAAGTACAGGCATGAGAGTGACTTATGAGATAGTATTATGGGCAACTGATTATATCTATAAGCTTATAGCTATAAACTGGTATGAAAAATGGTGTAGGGGCTGGGGATATAGCTCAGTTGGTAGAGTGTTTGCCTTGCATGCATTAAGTCCTGGGTTCAAACCTCACAAAAAAAAAAAAAAAAAACAGTGTGGCTAACAATCTGAGTGATAGTTGTATTAAATGAAAACTTATCACTTCCTGATTCATTGTTGGATTTGATTTCTCATTTACATTAGAATAAACTGTATTAAAGATGTTGAGACCCAGAAAAAGAATGTGAAAATATTTGGGCAAGATGTTTATGTCTATGGTTTATCCTCTTTGAAAATTATTTTGTTTTCTTTTTAGGGAAAAATAAATACTTGCTTAAAGGTTTCTATGTTTCATTCCCACCCTTTCACAGAGTCTTGGACTATTTTTCTAAAAAATAACAGTATTACTAGTAATATGCAAAACTCTTTGGAACACTAGTGGACAAATTTATGGAAAACTAAGAAAATCATAAAAATAAGTTGTGAAAGTAAGATACATGTCTACTTTGAGGAGTAACATTTTGCATACAAAAAGAAAACATCTTTTTGAGTATTCATGATTGAGTTTAATTAAGAAATATTCCACAGATGTCTTAGAAGGAGAGCATAAATTTGTGTCTAAGTCTATTTTTAAATAATAGTTCACATTTATGGTATACAAAATGCTTTCTCATGTATTATTTCACTAAATAAGTTTCTGACAATTCAAGGAAAAGGGTAAAACAGGTATTATCAATATTAGACATATCAGAAGGTTATGAATGAAAAGGATTAATACAATCTGACATTAGTGTTTTAACTTCATTACAAAAAAAGAGAAATTATTTAACTGAAATCATTAAAGTGAAGAGTCACATATGAGTTTAAATAGACAAGTGAAAAATTCTGCACTAATGATATATAACATTAATATCCTATATTATTACAAACTTATATTTTAATTCTTTTTGAATGCCTTTAATCCCAAATATCATTTGTGAAATCTTTTTTTCTGAATCTACCTATGATATAAGATATCCTTAAACTATGTGTTAAGTGTAAGGCATTTTCAGTGACAAAATTGTTTACACATAGTTCATATTTGTATAAAAAATAATGCTTAATTGTTGCTATTTTCATTCAAGAAAATTATGAAAGACACTAGTTATACATGACTCATAATAATTTGCCTTTAATTCTAAGGACATTATTAGTGAAATTATTGTATGAGATATACAAGAAGTATAATCAGACGTATATGTAACTCTAAATAAATTGAATCATTATTGAAAGATAAAAATAAAAATAGACTAAAAGTAATTTCAGTGTTTTCATTCAAGAACATTTTTTAGCTTCAGTAACTTAGCAAGGCCCTAAGCAACCTAGACCCTGTCTCAAAGTAAAGAATAAAAGTGCTGGGGATGTGGTTTAGTGACGGTTAAGAGCCCCTGCGTTCAATCATTGGTACCAAAATATATATATTATATTATATATATATATATATATATGAATGAAAGAGAGAGAGAAAACACACACTAATTAATCTTCTATCAAAAGAGTTACATAATATATATGTAGAAAATAACCCCTCTTCATAAGAACATATATAAATATGCTTAAATGAGGCAAAACAAAATTATTAGGACAAAGCTCTTGGATTATATTTGTTACTACATTACAGAAAATGTATAAAATACTGGCTTTGTGTAAGGCTATCAAGTTCATTATATCTGTGGTCTGGGAAACATAATTTTTTGGGGGGAGGGGGACATGAATGTGTAATAGAATGTAACAAAGAAAGAATGAATGAGACTACTTGTTTTACAGGAGAGCTGTCCTGCATGTTAACTTTAGGATAGGATCATCACCATTGGTTTTTGTAGTACAAATTTTAACAAAGAAAGAAACTCATTGCAAATTACATCATTTGCAAAAAGGAGTGAAGTTTACAAAAGCCAAGGAAAAATAAAACATTTGCTGTGCTACTAAGGTAAATCAACAGAGAACCCACCATTACCTACCATATTTGCAGGTGTGCCTCATGAACAAAACCTGCTTGTTATGATTATAAACAGATTGACCATTTAAGGAAAGAGAAAAAAAAAAGTCTTACAAAAGGTGTTATGGCAGTAATTAATACTTTTGACAATTTTTTTTCTCATTTTTTCCCTTCTAAAAATTCATGAAAATATTGTGATTCTGGCTCCCCTGAGACTAGATAAAAACTTAATCCTAAATATGACCAAAGAGTTGTGACCATAATAAACTTTAAAAAAAATGAGTTTGAACCCAGGCATACTCTACCACTGAGCTACATCCCCAACCCTTTTTTTTTTTTGGGGGGGGGGCAGGTAGTTTTAAATGTAAGACAGATCTAGTTCAATTTCTGAGGCTGATCTCGAACTTGCCTTCCTTCTGCTTCAGCCTCTGGAGTCGCTGGGATTACAGCTGTGGACCAATGTGCCCGACCTAAAATAAAAATTTGTCATTTTCAACCTAGAGAGTTAAGGTTCTAAGACCCTCTTGAACTTTTCCCAGAGGTGTTGTAGGGTTCTCCAGAGGAAAAGAATGTACATACAATTACAAGAGAGAACTTACGAGACTGGCTTACCTGAACAGAGGCTGGAGAATCCTGCAATGACAGTCCGTAAACTAGAAAGCAGGGGAAATGAGTAGCTCATCCACCCAAGAAACTGGAAACTTCAGAACAGAAGAGGCCAAGGCTGCAGACCCAGGACAAGTCTAAAGGCCTGCAAACCCCTGCGGACTTGTTGATGTGAGTTGGCCTTCAACAGCTAAACGGAGTCTGATGCCCGCGACTGCGCAGAAGCAAACATCACACCTGGCAAGTAGAGTTGGGCATGCGCACAGGGGCTTTCTGGTTGAGCTTTGTGTTAATCTCAAGGAGAAACCTGCCGGACCATGCTGCCCCCAGAGCAAGTTTTCTCCAACTCAGTTAGCTGACCTAGGAGCCAATCATCTGTGGATGCATAGACACACCTAGAACTAGCTATTACTAATTATCTGGAAAACAATCAATTAAGGCTGACAACCAAGAGTAATCATCACAGCTGCCAACAATTTAGATGTTAGCTCTTCTTTCAATCTAATTCCTTTAATCAGTAGCACTCCATTCTGATTTATGACAATTAAAATTCAAAATTAATTTCAAATTCACTATAACATAATATGACCTACCTTACTGTACTGGTGCTCACCTCACCTCGGCTTTTATGCTAATTACGCTTAAGGAAAATAGGTGAAGCTGGGCACTGTGGCCCACAACCAGCTACTTAGAAGGCAGCTCTTTAGCAAGAAGGAGGATTTCAAGTTCAAAGTCAGCATGAAATACTTAGACGCTGTCGCTCAAATTAAAAAAAAAAAAATCTGAGGATATAGCTTCGTGGTAAAATATGGTGGGTTCAATCCCTAGTACCACCGCCCCCCCAAGACAGAAAAAAAACTAAGCAAATAATAAAATGTTTTGCATAGCGGTACAATGATACTTTTGGCTTTCTCAATAAAAATAATGAAAGTCGCTGATTTTATATAGAAATAGGAGAAAGAATAACTAAGCATACTTTTTGAGTACAGCTTCTATGCATCTTAAATAAAAATTCAGTTTTGATTTTTGCATCTGATTCATCTAACATTAAGTTTAATGTCCCTTATTTTGCAACCTATATATAATTCACCTTATTCTGAGAGTTTTTGTTATTGTATGCATTTTTTAAACATTTTTATTGGTATGTTACTGTTGTATGTAGCAATGGGATTTGTTGTTACATGTTTGTATATATACACAATGAAACAATATGATTTGGCCAATATCAATTTTTGGTATTTCCCCTTTCCCTTTCCTCTTCTCTCCTCATGGTCCCTTTTCTCTCTTCTATTGATTTTCCTTCAATTTTCAGGGGACACATGCCCACCTTTCTTTTCTCTGTTTCTCTCAGGCTTCCATATATAAGAGCAAAAATACAAACAATGGTCTTCTGGGTTTGATTTATTTCACTTATCATAATGCTCTCAAGTACCATGTATTTTCCTACAAATAACATGATTTCATTTTTCTTTAATGCTGAATGAAATTCCATCATATTTATATGCCACATTTTCCTTATCTACATATCTACTGATGGGTACTTAGGCTGGCTTCATAGTTTGGCTATTATGAATTGTGCTGGTATAAATGTGAATATGCATGTATTGCCGTAATACATTGACTTTCATTCTTTGAGATAAATACTGAGAAGTGATATGGTCATATGTTGGGTACATTCCTACTGTTTCCATAGTAGTTGTGCTAATCTACAGTACCACCAACAGTGTAAAAGAGTTACTTTTCCTCCACATCCTATCCAGCATTTATTATTGTGTGTATTCTCAATGACCAGTATGAGATAAAATCTCAGTGTAGTTTTGATTTGCATTTTTCTAATTGCTAATTATGTTGTTCATTTTTTTCATATATTTTGACTATTTGTATTTGCTCTTTTGAGAAATATGTTTAATTCATTTGCCATGTATTCATTAGATCATTTTTTTTTTAATTTTTTTTATTGGTTGTTCAAAACATTATAAAGCTCTTGACATATCATATTTCATACATTAGATAGATCATTTTTTGATGTTTAGTTTTTTGTGTTGTTTACATATTCTGGTTACCCTCTGACAGAAGAGTAGTTGGCAAAGATTTTTTCCCATTCTGTAAGATCTCTATTCACATTATGAATTGTTTCCTCTCTGGGCAGAATTTTTTAAGTTGATGCCATTATATATACATTAATTCCTGGGCTTTAGGGCTCTACTGAGAAAGTCTTTGCCTCTGCCTGTATGCTAGAGTGTTGAACCTTCTTTTTTTTCCACTAGAAGTGCATATTTTATGGTCTAATTCCTGGGTCTTTCATCCATTTTGAGCTGATTTGTGTGCAGGGTGAGAGATACATGTATAATATCATTCTTCTACACATGGACTAACCAGTTTCCCCAGTACCATTTTTTGAAAAGACCATATTTTCTACAATGTATGTTTTTGTCATGTTTGTTGAGTGTCTGATGACTATAGATGTGAGGGTTTGTCTCCTGTCTTCTATTCTGTATTATTGGTTTATATTTTTGTTGTTACACCTATACCATGTAGATTTTGTTGTGAGAGCTCTGTATAATTTAAAGTCAGATATTGGGATGACTCCAGCCAGCCTTAATTTTAAGCTGAGAAGTACATTAACTATTTGGGCTCCTTTATTATTCCAAATGAAATTGAGGACTTTTTTTTTCTTTTAGTTCTGTGAAGAATGTCATTGTTACTTTGATGTATGAGAATTACATTGAATCTGTATCTTGCTGCTGATAGTATGGCCATTTTAACAATATTAATTTTGCCCATCCATGAACATGAAAGGTGTTTCTATTTTCTTGTGTGTTTTTCAATTTATTTCTTCAATATTTTATAATTTTCATTGTAGAAGTCTTTTACCCCCTTTGTTAGATTTATTGATAGGTTTTGAGGATTTTTTATTTTTTGGGACTATTTTTCTGATGTATTTCTCAATAGATCCATTGTTAATCAATAGGAAAAAACATAGATATATTTTTGTATGTTGATTTTATAACCTGCTGCTTTGCTGAATTTGTTGATTACTTCAAGAAGTATTTTTGTGAATTTCTTAGGGGGTCGTCTAAGTATAGCATCTTATCACCTACAAACAGTGATAAGTTGACTTCTTTCTTATTTTTTAATCTTTTTTATATCATTCTCTTTACTAATTGCTCTGGCTAGAAGAGTACTATATTAAATAGGAATGGTGGAAGTGTGCATCATTTATGTATTCTAGATTTTAAAGGAAATGCTTTTAGTTTTTCCCCTATGAGGTTGACTTGGGGTTTTGCATTTATAGCCTTTAAGATGTTGAGGTAGATTCTTTGTACCTCTTAATTTCTCAGGTTTGTTTTTTTTTATCATGCATGAGTACTGAATTTTGTTGAAGGCATTCTTAGCATCTATTGAAATGTGTAAGTGATTAAATGTTTTTTGTCTTTAATTCTATTTATGTGGTGAATTAGATTTATTGATGTACATATGTTAAACCATCCTTGCAACTGTGGGATAAAACCAACTTGATCATGACATACATTATGTTAATATGTTGTTGAATATGATTTGCCAGTGTTTTGTTAAGGATTTTTGCATTTAAGTTTATTTGTGATATTGGCCTCTAATATTCTTTCCTTAATATATCCTCATCTGGTTTTGTTATGAGTATTATACTGACTTCATTGGATAAATTTTGCAGTGTTCCATACCTTTCTATTTCGTGGAATAATTTGCAGAATATTGGAGTTCATTATTCTTTAAAGGTCTGGTAGAATTTAGCTGAGAATCCATCTGATCCTGAGCTTTTCTTTCTTGGAAGGCTTTTTTGTTACTTTTTCTATCTCATTGTTAGCTACTAATCTATATAGATGTTCTGTCCTCTTGATTCAATATTGGTAGGTCTTATGTGTCTAGAAATTTGTTCCTTTTTTTTAGGTTTTCCAATTCATTAGAGAATGAATTTTCAAGATAGTCCCTAATGATCTTCTGGATTTCTTTTATGTCTGTGGTGAGTTCCATGTTTTCATGTCTAAGTTTGTTAATATGGATTTGATACCATGGGGTATCAGTTTCCATTCTTCCACTTTCAGACTATTGCTCTCTTTGCCTATAAAGTGAGTCAGTGGATAGAGTTGGAGAATATAATTCTAAATGAAATTAGCCAGTCCCCCCAAACCAAATGCTGAATGTTTTTTCTGATATAAGGAGGCTAATTCATAGTGGGGTTGTGAGGGGAAACATGGGAAGATTAGACAAACTCTAGATAGGGTAAAGGGGTAGAAGGGGAAGGGAGGCAGCATGGGGATAGAAAAGATGGTGAAATGAGATGGACATCATTACCCTAAATAAAATATATGAAGACATGTATGTTATATATGTCTAAGTACATATATGAAGACAGGATATATGGTGTGAACATACTTTGTATACAAACAGAGATATAAAAATGTGCTCTATATGTGTAGTAAGAATTGTAATGCATTCTGCTGTCATACATAACAAATTAAAATATAAAACTTAAAAAACAAAAAAAATATATATTTGGGTCTTGTTTTCATCCATTCCACCTTTGTATGTTAATTGGAGAGTTTAGACCAATTACATTCAATGTTACTATGCATAGATGTTTATTAATTCCTATAATTTTGATTTATTTATAATGTTTAATTTGGATCTGTTTCTCATTTGCTTAACTATTCTTCAAATGATATTTGTTCATTTGGAAATTCTGGCATTGGTTTTTGATTTCTTCTGTGTAAAATATTTCTTTAAGTAAGTTTTATAATGCTGGTTTAGTAGTCATGAATTCTTTAGTGTCTGCTTATCTTGGAAAGTTTTGATTTCTGCTTTGACTTTGAAGGAAAGTTTTGATGAATATAACTATCTTGGTTAACAGTTATTTTATTTTAGGACTTTAAACACATGATTCCAAGTTTTTAGAGTTTGTGCTGAGATATCAGAAGTGATTCTGATTGTCTTTCCTTTAAATGTGACCTTATGTTTTTCTCTTGATGGTTTGAAATTTCATACTTTTTCTTTATGCCAGGCATTTCAATTACACTGCATCTTGGAGGGCTTTTTTCTTTCTTTCTTTCTTTCTTTTTTTTTATCTTGGCTACTTGAGAGTTTAAATGATTCCTGTACCTCCATTTCCATCTCATTCTGAAGACTTGGAAATTTTTCTGTTATTATTTCCTTGAAGACATTATCCATTCCATTAGCCTACATCTCATATTTCTCCTCAAATCCAGTTATTCTTAAATTTGATCACCTATCGTCCCAAAGTCCTTCTGTATTCTTATCATGGTTACTTATTTTCTTTTATATAGTCTGAATGTTCAGGTTGCCAACTGTGTCTTCCAGCTTTGAAATTCTGTCTTCAGCATGTTTTATTCTATTAGAGAGATTTTCAATTGAATATTTTATTTGATTTATTATGTCTTTCAGTTACAATATGTCTTTATTTTTCAATATATCTATCCCTATTAAATTTCTCATTTATATCCTGCATTGAATTCCTAATAATTTAGTTGTTTTTCTGTGTTCTCTTGGAAATCATTGGTCATTTATACAAATAATTCATTTGAATTAATTATCTGATATTTTGTGTACTTCAATATCTTTGGGGTCAGTTCCTGATGCATTATGATCTTTAGGGTGTGTTTTACCTCATTTTTTCATATTTATTGAATTTCTGTGTCAGCTTTTATCCATTTGTTGGGATTGATTTCTCTTCCATTCTGATGTTTGGACCTTTCTAGGACACAGCCTTCTCTTTCCAAAGTGTCCTAGAGTGATCTAGCTTGAGACTCCCTGATAGATGTGGTATCCACAGACTTTGTGTTAATTCTTTTTGTATTTGCTCTAGCAGTGAATGTCTGTGAGTGGTACCTGAGTCCCCACACTCAATCATTCCAACTTGGGATATGTTCATTAGCTTGGTTTTTTTTTTGTCTCTTTTATTCTTTTTATCAATATATAACTGATATACCAAAAATAGCTGAAGCTTAAGAGTCATGAATTTTTAGGTAAAGCAAGTTTCTTGGAACAAGGTTCTTTATCTTTTGGCTGAGCTTAGTTGAGCAGCAGGATCTCTTCCTCTGAACTTGTAGTGTTTCTGTAGTTCCTGTCACCTAACAGAAATGGATACAAAGAATATATAGCATTAAAATAAATGCATAGTTCCTACCACAACAACTAAAACACTGATTTTTACCACAAAAACATGAATGGTGGAATCAACAATTGCCAAAAGCAAAAACAATAAATAACCATGATTTAGATCTGGCAATAAAACAAACAGAAGGTTTTACCTATGCCGTGCAGAGCAGTAATAATTGCAACAATATGAATGGTGGGGGCAGGAGTTATATAAATTAATTTGGAGTAAAAATTCGCAAATTAGTTATATAAACTAATTTGGAGTAAAAATGCATGGAGTAAAAATTCACATTCTGTGGTTGCACATGGTGTGGAGGTTACACTGGTCATGTGTTCATATGTGAACATAGGAAAATTAAGTCTGATTCATTCAACTGTCTTTCATATTCCCATTTCACCTCCCTTCCCTTCATTCCCTTCGTTTTCTTTTGCCTAATCCAAGGAACATCTATTCCACTCCCCCTAATTGAGTGTTAGCATCCACATATCAGAAGGAACATTTGGCCTTTGCATTTTGGGGATTGGCTTATTTCACTTAGCATCATAGTCTCCAGTTCCATCCACTTTACCAGCAAATGCTGCTATTTTATTCTTCATTATGGCTCAGTAATATTCCATTATGTATATATACACCATATTTTCTTTCATCTGTTAAAGACCATCTAGATTGGTTCTATATATTAGCTATTGTGAATTGAGCTGCAATAAAAATTGCTGTGGATGCATCACTACAGTCAGCTGATTTGAGTCATTTGGGTATATACTGAGAAGTGGGATAAATGGGTCAAGTAATGTTTCCATTCCAATTTTACTGAGGAATCTCCATACTGCTATCCAGAGTTGTTTTTTCCCATATTCTCTTGTATTCTTGATAATTGTCATTGTGACTGGAATGAGGAAACCTCAGCATAGTTCTAATTTGTTGATGTATTCAAAATTTTCCATTTTATTAGAGAATAAATTCTCAAAGTAGTTTCTGATTATTGTCTGAATCTTAGTAACGAGATATCTCCTTTTTCATCATAAATTTTAGTAATTTGAGTGTTATCTTTCTTCATTAGGTTGACTAAGGGTTTACCAATTTTATACATTTTTTCAAAGAACCAGCTTTTTGTCTTGTTGATTTTTTGGATTGGTTTTTTGTTTCAATTTTATTGATTTCTATTCTGATTTTAATTATTTCCTGTCTTCTAGGCAGGAAATGCTTTTAGTGTTGATGTGTTCTTTTTCTAGGTCTTTGAGATATAATGTTCAATTATTTATTTGTTGACTTTTTATTTTTTTAATGAATAAACTCAAAGCAATAAAGTTTTCTCTTAAAACTGCCTTCCCAAAGATTTTGATAAGTTTGTCATGATTCTCATTTACCTCTAAGTATTTTTTATTGCATTCCTAATATCTTCTGATATCCATTGGTTATACAACAGCACATTATTTAGTCTCCAGATATTAAAGTAGCTTCTATTTTTTTATTTTTTAATTGATTTCTAATTTAATTTCATTACAATCTGATAGAATACAATGTTTTATCTCTGTTTTTTTTTTTTTTTTTTTTTTTGTGTGTGTGTGTGTGTGTGATTTCTAAGAGTTGCTTTGTATCTTAAGATATGGTCTATTTTAGAGAAGGATCTGTGTGCTGCTGAGACACAGTGTATTTAGTTTCTGATGGATAAAATATTCTATATATTTCTGTTAAGTCTAAATTAATAACTGTATTTTTTATTTCTACAGCTTCTTGATTTGGTTTTTGTTTGAAGAATCTATCCAATGGTGAGATATTTGCCTTAAAGTCACCCAATATTATTGTTCTGGTCTATTTGATCATGGAAAGTGAGAAGGGTTTGTTTGATGTATGTAGATGATCCATTTTTGGTTTATGATTATGATTATTATGACTTGTTGATGCATAATTCCCTTAAGCAGTATGAAATGTTCTTCTTTGTTCCTTCTGATTATCATTGTCTTGAAGTATACTTTATTTGATATGAGGATAAAAACCCCTGCTTGTTGATGAGATACATGTGAATAACTCTTTTCCCCATCTTTTAACTTTCAGACTATGAATGTCTTTGCCTATGAGGTAAGTCTCTTGGAGACATTGTATTGTTGGGTGTTGTTTTTAATCCAATCTGCCAGTCTATGTTTTTTGGTTTATTAATTCAGACCATTTATATTCAATATTATTATTCAGAAATTATCTATATTCCATTCCCTGTCATTTTGATTTATTTCTGGTTTTTAAGTTCTTCTTTGATTTACTATTCTACTAGTGTAGTTTTCACTTTTATTTTTCTACTTGCTAGTTTTCACTTTTATTTTTTACTTCTTCATCATGAAATATTTTATCAAGTATGTTTTATAGTTCTGACTTTCTAGTTGTGAATTCTTTCAACTTTTGTTTAATATTGAAGGGTGTTTTTTTGATAATTAATTCTGAAGATTAATTTTGATGGATATCACTAGTTAGGGGAAGACAAATAATAACAACAAGCAATACAAACAATATACAGCATTAAGACAAATAGCTCCTGCTATGACATCTACAATGCTGATTGTCACAATAAATAGGAATAATATGATTAGTTATTGCCTATAGTAAAAGCAGTACATTTGCAAAAGGGGTTACAATTTTGAATTGATAGGGAGAGAACATAAGTGATGTAGAGGGTAATGATTTTGTGAGGAAAGACAGAAGTAAGAAATTTTTAAAAAATGAAAGAGAACAATAGAGATTAGCTGTTATCAGAGGAAACTAGAGAAACAGAATCAAAGGAAACAGATAAGTGAGAGAAAGAAAAATCTGATATCAAAATTTTAAAAATTAAAATAAAAGAACTCAAAAGAAAATTAAAATATACAAATATCCTAGTCCTTAAAATACTGATCTATGAAAAATAAACTGGCTTTAAAAAATGTTAGAAAAGACAAATAAAAAAAAAAAACAAATTATGAGTAAGTATACATGTCCATGAACAATTAAGGTTTCAATTAAAAAGAGAAAAGAAAAAACAAATAAGCAAACAAACAAACAAAGATCTCAATGAAAGTTTAAAGAATTGTATCTGGGAAGATGCTCAGTTTCCCTCTCAGCTGTGTTAAATTAAGTGGTTTGGAATATGATGCTTGCTCCACCTTCAAGGTGAGATTGCAGGAGTGAGAATCCTAGACTTAAACCTATGGGGTTTAAGCTGAGGTAAGATTCAGGCTCTTCACTAAGTGCCTATTGGTGTGGACATTTTAAATCAGTTCACCTCCAAGGCCCTGCAATTGCCAGGCTGCGCTGGAAGCTTCTAGTCCTAGAATCTCCCTGGATCCACTTTTGTGGTTGAGGAGCCAATTCTTAGTCCACTCCATCACCAGCAGACCCCATATTTTCTGGTCTCCAAACTCCTTCTCTCCTTCCCCTGCCCTTTTGAATTCCCAGCCAGGCACATCTCTCTCAGCTGGTACTGCAAGCAGCCGGATTGGAGAGGGAGGGAGAGAGTCAGATAGGGTTCTATGACCAGAATTCCCCTGTGTAAACCCCTCTCCACATTTGATTTTTCTTGTGGTCGCCTAGGCACACTCTGTGTCCTGCAGTGTGGGTTTGCAGGCCTGTATTTCAGGCCAAACTTGGGCCTGACAGGAATTAGCTCTCACAGGTGCTGGCCCCCACTCCACGGCTGCAAAATAGTTTCTTCCTCTGTCCTCCTGAGGCAACCAGGAGAGATGTGGCTTCTTTCCCACACAAGGATATTGTGCCGAATGCCTTTCAGTTTAGTCAGGCAGCATCTCTGATCTCTCAATTCTCCATACCCAGACATGCCTCAGTCCTACTAAAAGTATGGGTTCTTTAATTCTCTTATCCTCTACTTTTCTTGCAGAGGGATTTCTCTGGCTGGTGCCTTCAGATGTGGCAGGGTGAACACTGGGAATTTCTTCCTAATTTAATTATATCCAACTTCCTGAGTCCCTGATCTGCTTTGAATGTCCAGTATTTAATCACAGTCAAGGTCCCCCCCACCCCACTTTTTTTAAACCCATATTGCTGAGAAGCTGCCTATCCTATCGGCTTTCTTGGTTTCCTAGCATGGAGAAGCTAGGAAAGCAACTTTATATATTCCACCATCTTGAACTGACCAACCAATATTGGATATTATAAAACTAAAAATATGGCAAACATTATTTGGTGAAAATGACCTATAATTCTGATCATTGGTAAGATTAACCAAAATCTAATGAATATGTTGGCAATTTGTATTCCTAGTTTGTTTCCACTAACAGTGTATTTTGTGATAATGGCTTTTCCTTGCTGGAATTTGGACATTCATTTTAAATTATGGTCGATAACATATATCTTGTTCCATCAGTTGCAGATACATTTTTTAATATATAAGTTAAGCATATAAGAGAATATTCAGAATTAATGCTTAACAGGATACTGACAGAAGTTTCTGTGTTTGAATCTATTTTTTTCCTCCTTAACCTATAGGACTCCTGATTATGTAAACCTTTTAGGCATAGTGTTTGGCACTACATAAGCAATATGCAATCATTAGTAATTATTATTATGCTGTGTCTTTAAATGAAATTAACCTGAATAATAGTTGAGGCTCATTCTGATAATAAATCTTTCCAGGCAGGTTTCTATAAACACAGGCAAACAGAAACTTTAGAAACACATTTATTAGATACTTAATAAATAAAATTTTTATAATAATAAACTACAAGGTTACCAAATTAACTTATGCTTATTTTAGTCTGTTGGTGAAATAAGTACACAACTCTATTGGGAAGAATATTTCTATTGCCTAAAGAGAACCTTAATTTTATACACTTGAGTTGAAGATTCACCATTCATTATTTTTCAGTTGAATTTCAACTAAAATCTCCTCTAGCTCTCAGTTCTCTCAATGGTGAGGTAGTCTGGAAAATTATGGATTTGTTAATTTTTCTCTTTCCTATTATGTTCTAGAATTTCAGAGATGTTTTATGGAAGAAACTTGAGAGACATACTTAATATGCAATCTTCATGGGGAGGTTTAATATCTTGCCTTTATAAACAAAAATCTCATGTTAGGTTTCCAAAAAATCTTATGAGAAAATTTTAAAAATCCAATTTTGTATCAATGATAGGAAACAAATTTCAAAAAGTGTAACTCAGCCAGGCCTGGTGGTGCATGACTGTAATCCCAAGCAGTTTGGGAGCCCGAGGCAAGAGGATTATTGGTTCAAAGCTAGCCTCAACAAAAGTAAGCAAATAACTCAGTGAGATCCTGTTTCTACATAAAATGCAAAACAGGGCTGGGGATGTGGCTCAGTGGTCGAGTGCCCCTGACTTCAAACCCTGTTACCTACCCCCACTAAAAGTGTAACTCAAAGACAAAATAAAACATAGGTGGTTTAAAAGAACATTAAAATATGCAAATATAAAAAGGGGATTTTACCAATATGAATATTAATATAAATAAAACAACATAAAATGAAGTTCTTCTTTATTGAAGATATGTAATATTTACAAAAATATGTAATAAGCATTTTTTATATTTTTTATATATTTTTTAAAATTTTTTTAGTTGTAGATAGACCCAATCTTTATTTTATTTTATTATTTTTTTAAAAAATATTTACTTTTTAGTTGCACACAACACCTTTATTTTATTTATTTATTTTTATGTGGTGCTGAGGATCAAACCCAGTGCCTCACACGTTTGAGGCAAGTGCTCAATCACTGAGCAACAACCCCAGCCCTGTTTTATATTAAGATAAACAAAAGCCTCTAATAAATAAAATTTCACAAAAATTAGGAAGGTGGGAAGTATTATCATATAAAGTTAATATTTTATTTTAATTATTTATGATTTAGAAAAAAGTGAAAATTATAGGAAATACCAATTACATTATAGTAATATATCATACTTCTTTTCTGAAAATGAATGTTTTCCATCATCCAGTGGAAAATTGTTATATGTAAGCTATGAAATATACCTTAATATAATTTGTTTAAGAGAAATTGTACAGAACTATTCCTTGTCCATACAATGAAACAAACCTCAAGATTTAGAAATTAAGGGGAAAAAACACAATGAAAATTAATAATTATACCCACAAAAACAAAAACATAGTCTGGATGACATAAAGTGTCTTGAATCAAAATGGAATATCAAAATGTTTCAATTGTAAGTAATAAAAAAATGACTTTTAAAAGTATGCATTATTTTCACAACTGTTCTTGCATTACAAGGGAGAATGAATAAGCACTGATTTGTTAATCCAAATCTGATTCTGCAATAATTAAAAATATATAGTCAGATATCAGTTCATGATAATAAATAGAAATATGAAAATAAAAAAAGAAAATTTGAGAAAATAGTACTCATATTATTGTATGTTCTGAAAATATTTTAAAAGATGAAAATATCCTCACTTCATTCCTCACTTCATAATTCTATAAAACTTATGTAGTAATCTGTGCTTTAGGCAAAATAAAATTACAGAGGTAGATCAAAAAAATCAGAAAAGCAATTGAACAAATTTGTAAAAATATACAATAGTAGCAAAAATATGATTATCTGAATGCTTACATATTTGTGCATTTCAAGTATTTAGGAAATACAAGTTAATTTTAATAAATAATTGCAGATCATATAAATGAAGAGAAATTTCTAAATCCATTTATGCCACAACAATAATAATTTACAAAGAATAAAACTTTTGGGCATATCATATTCTAGATATAAAGACAAAATAAAATGCAAGAGAAAAATAGAAAATAGTGATTAAAAATCTTGATAAATACCCAAAAGATGTTTGATGAACATCCACTATCCTTTTCTGATTATCACAAAGCACACTAATAAAAGAATACTGAAGCTAATAAAGAACCATCCCTTCAAATATTCTTTCTAAGACTCACTCTGAAGTGACTGTTAGTCTAATTAAAGAAAAGGATAAATCAAGAATCTCTTTTAGCTTGAGCATATTCATTGGAATTACTATGTTGCAGAGAAAAAGGTAGTGTGACTTGTAGCTCAAAGATTGGAAATTGTGATTGTGTACTCTGATGAAAGCATAATAAGAAAATGGGGATCTTAGCAAACTAAAGGAGAAGGGAGCTTAAAGTATACATCCCTTAATCTTTCTAGTGTTTATAAACATAATTTTCATCTCATAAATGCAATTCCAGTTACCAATTACCTCATAGGCATATTTTATATAAAACTTATTAAAATATAAACATCCACTGGATAATGTTTTTTGTCAATAATGAGCCACTTATATGATGGTTCCATAAGATTATATCATCATGATATCATAGCCACATAGTTTGTGTAAGTATATTTATGTTGTGCACCAAAAGACAAAATCACCCACTGACACATTTCTCATATCATATTCCTGTCCTTAAAGAATGGAATATTATATACACATTTCAGCATATAACTATTCCCAGTTCTGTAGTATATGACTACTGTGAAATTAACTATTAAGGAACAACATGCCATAACTAACTGAAGGGGCAATAAATATGATCAAGCAGTCTCATTTTGAGAAGGGAAGCAAGAAGACATCTGAAAGCCCTCTTATCTACTGCCTGTACCATATCCTGCAGATCATAGTATACGAACTGACTTGTCAATCAGCATCCTGACCTGGCAGTATGTTGTCACCTGGTTCTTCAGACTAAGGGTTCACCTTTGTCTATTGATTTCCTTTGACATATCTAATAAGACACTTTATATGTCTTGTTGGTGTGTACAGAAAATTCTGTAAAATGTTTTATGATTGGAGAATCTTAGTTTCTCAGTTTCATAGACTTACAAGTGGGAAATTTTTATTTAAATGTCTATTTTCCTCCCAGTTGATCTTCTGGGAAATTTTTAAATCTAGTAATCAATATATATATAGATAGATAGATAGATAGATAGTAAGATTTTTTTTTCAACATTTATTTTTGTTTGTACAAGGTCTGGGGCTAGATATATCACACCCTCCACCTTGTTCAAGTCCCTAAACTCTGTTTTTCTACTGCTCTCTATCTTGAGAAAATATAAAACAATAAACTAGATAAGACAAAGCTAATAGGCTTTGGACCTCAAGGATCCATCTCAAAGTAAGGTTTTCACTGCTCTCTGTTAGAAGGTGATTAATGAGAGTGTTAGACAAGGAGGGGATCTTGAGTTATCAAGCTTCCCGAAGGTTCAAGGATCGTCCTGGGACCCCATGCTTGGGCTTTGGAGTCATTTATTACTTCTCTGATTCATTGCCATGAATCAGGGAGTAAGGAATGCAAGAAGAAAGGAATTTGGATTTTGCCACCATGATGGATGCTTATTTCCTAATAGCATACTTATTGATGCAAGTTTTTGTAACTGGATTTGTCTGTTTTCTCCTTAAAGTGAGGCCAACCAAAGTCTGCTGCTTTCTCTTCGGACTCTACTAAATGCTTAAAATGATTGAAGAAAATAACAACAAACTCCAAAATCCTGGCTGTGCTTCTTCCCTAGATTCCCTAGAGCTTATTAATTGATAAGCACCTGTTCTGATTCCCAGAGGAGACAGCAGTGAAGTTTTCCCACGGGCTTTCCTTCTGTGTGAAATTGTTAGCATTTCAGCCAGGAACAGAGAGATCTGTGCAATCTATATTAGTGCTTCATGTCTTCTGAATCCATGTTTTAGATTCTGTCCCATGAAACACACCTGCTTCTGAGTATCAGTTTTTGTTGTTGTTGTTTGTTTGTTTGTCTTTTAAGTACTGAGAGCAAGTGAAATAAAGCCCAATGCAAATCACTTTAAACAAAAAAGGAAATACATCCACTCACATAAATTCCAGGGTCATGGTAAAGGTAGGCTTATGCCTAACAAGAAGCTGAGAGCATTTTTTTTCCTTTTTCTCTACCATTTTACTCTCTCCACTATTTTTCTCTCTTTCTTCTTTCTTCCATTAAAACTGTCGACTGTCTTTTAGCTCCTTGTGTCTCTCTGTGATAAGCTTTCTCTCTCTGAGGGCATTAGGGTAACCACCATGAGGGACAGGGCTTTGGAGATACTTACATACAGAAACATATATCTGTTAGTGATGGCAAAGGAAATATTTACTACAAATATCCATATATAAAATCCCAGAGAAAGATTCAGATTCCCTCCTTGGGTAGTCACTCACTCTTGTTTGCATGATGGGTCATGAGCCCATCCCTGTCCTCAAGATATAGGGGTTAGGGGTGTGCAATCCTAATATACTGCCAAGGGGGAAATGGTCTGTTTAGAAGAAGAAAGGGAATAAATGTAGAACACATACAATGACAGTTACTTCTAGCCGCTGTGATGCCCGCCTGTAATCCCAGCTACTTGGGAGGCTGAGGCAGGAGGATCGAGAGTTCAAAGCCAGCCTCAACAAAAGTGAGGTGCTAAGCAACTCAGTGAGACCCTGTCTCTGCATAAAATACAAAATAGGCCTGGGGATGTGGCTCAGTGGTTGAGTGACCCTGGGTTTAATCCTCAGTACCCCTCTCCTCCACAAAAAAGGATGATAGTTACTCACCACATAAGGAAATAGAGGAAAATCACCTAACAACAAGGGAAACATGCAAAATTTTTGCGAGATTTTACTGGTCTTTCCAGAAACAAACTTGACACACCATTTTACTATTAATTACAAGACAGAACATAAAATATTCATAAACATATCCAAATGTAACTACATTGAATTAAATGTACAAGGAACTGTTGACAAAGATGTGATGAATATTGTCCACTTTTCTAAAAAGTTAAAGAGATATGAAACCAGATAAATCAAGAAGCCTGTGGTTGGGTAAATGACAATATATTAAATTAGTTTTCTTGTCTCTGTTCCTTTAAAGCCATTTTCCTCTGACTTCTTGCCCTCTCTTCTTGGAAGCTAATGACTACATCCACACAGCTCCCATATCCATTGGCTTTCATTTCAGTTGGATGTAGTCTATGAGAATCTCTGGCAAAAAAAAAAAAAAAAAAAAAGGGGG
>NW_026000211.1:16024182-16030313 GCF_001458135.2 Marmota marmota marmota | reverse complement strand
AAAAAAAAAAAAAAAAAAAAAAGTGGGTAAGTAGAATGAGATCATATGATTTACTGGCATCTCCCCACATATTCACCTCAAGTTGGCTCTGAACACTAATTGCCTATAGCTGTGTCTTTCAAAGTGATGACTCAACATGCCACTCTGTCACCCCTGGCACACTTCTTTCCAGAGATCCGAGGATGGGAAAGCTTACTACTACCATCTTCAAGGCCATGGCTCTTGGGTTTCTCAGCACCCAGTTTTCTACAAATAAGCCTTTCTGTGTGAAATTTTCCAATCATCCTATTTTGCCATCTGTTTGCTGTGACAACCCTGACTGTTTCAAAGGCAATTCTCTGTAAAAATAATAATAATAATAATAAAAAACGTAATGTATGAATTTTATCAAGTGATTACCTTTGGCCATTTGTTAAATATCAATATGAAAATGTGGTTTTTAAAAATAAAATCCTATAAGCAACTCATACTATTATCTGTTAAACATATAAAATACAATGATAAAACAATATAGTAAGTAGTTTAAAATTAAAAAGGGAAACAGCACAGAAGAGAATTGTACACATGTGTGGTTGTATAAATGTATACATAGGAAGCAGGGGGAGAATGAGGACACAGCAGCATTGTGACAAGTACTTAGAGTTCCTTCATAATCAGTATTACAGAAAAAATTAATTAATTATATGCATGTATGAATATATCAGAATGAAACTACTCTTCTCTATAATAAATGTTCACCTTTAATTTGGATCCTGCTCAGCTATTTGTAAAAGTGTAGCTATATCTTAAATCATAAGAAATCAAAATATCTGTAACTGAGCGTTTGGAGCTCATAGGGAAATAAAAAGAAATTTTTAAAAAAAGGGCCTGGGGAAGGATAAAAATACAGGAAATTTTATATTGGAAATAATATAAACATCTAACAATGGTAATTGTTTAAATACTTTTGGTATACTCAATTGAGATAATTAGATTTAGAAAATACTACATCTAGCAATACTTTAAGTATGCCCTCAATTTTATTACTTTCTTTTATGTTTCCATTTAAATACAAATATAAGTATTATATGAAAATGATATACTGTTAGATGGCTATAATAGATAGTTTATAGCAGTTATATTCATTCTTTTCCATATTTTAATTTTTTTCTATAGTATTATCAGACATGTATTCATATAAGTAGATGCTTATAGAATTATAAAGGTATTTTAATAAATGTAGAAATACAGAATTTAAAATATGAAACAGACGATATATTTCTGTTCAATAAAAACTACCTAGAACTAACTAGACCTCTAGAGGCCAGAATTCCAGGATAATCTTCTGATAGCAACTCTTAATTACTAGAAAGTAAAAATCATAGTCACTTAATTCACTGTTATTGATGAATGAGTAATTAAATATGAACTTTCTTTGTAAATAGAAGAATCTGAAAGGAAAGAGGTTTTTCTGTTATAAACTACCTTGTTACATATGTATATTAAGCTAGTAATTCTAAGACTAGTATAAGACTTTTGGGGGGGTTGGGTGTGAGGTGGTACTAGGGCTTGAACTCAGAGGGACTCAACCACTGAGCCATATCTCCAGCCCTAATTTGTATTTTATTTAGAGACAGGGTTTCACTGAATTGCTTAGAGCCTCACTTTTGCTGAGACTGGCTTTGAACTCACAATCCTCTTGCCTCAGTCACCCGAGCCACTGGGATTACAAGCATACATGTCCCTCATACAAGATATTTTTAAGAAACTGCTCATATTAAAGTAAAATATATATTTAAAACTTTGACTCAGGCCTCTTTTTTCTCTCCATTTTGAAACTTCTTTAAGGACAATAATAGAATTTCTTTTTTTGTTCATATGTGTTTTACTCAATATATATTTTTAATTTTCCAGTATGCTACATATGAGAATACTTGGCTAATTCTCATGGCTCTGCTGAGGAAGGAGGATTGAGAGTTCAAGTTGTGAATCCACCAATATTTATTTTCCCCTCTTTTGTGAATGGACATTGGGTTATATCCAATATATGACCTTAAAAAATTGTGCTGGTATGAACCTTCTTCACCATGCTTCTGATACACACACACATACACACACACACAAACACACACACACACATTTCTGTTGAGTATGTATCTAGTAGAATTGTTGAGCCATAATACATATGTATTTTCAGTGCTAGTAATTTCAAATAGTTTTCTAAAATACTTCTACAAAAGTATTTTCTTTACTCCATATTGTCACTACCAGATGATATTGTTTCTAGTTTTGTCTTTTAATTGACTGTAATATTGCCTTTTTAAAATTTGCATTTATCTGCTGATGTAATTAATAAGCAATTTTCAAATTGTCTGTCTACAGTTTGGATTTGTCTTTCACAAAGTTATTTCTCAAGTTGCTGGTTCATTTAACCACAGTATGTTTTCTTATCAGTTCTGAGAAGGTGATGTGAGTTCTCTGTAAGATGCACACATTTTTCCTTACTGGGTAGTTTGTTTGTTTGCTTTTGTTATATTGCAAGGCATATGAGTTCTTCATTTTAATAAAATTCAATTGATCTTTTTTTTCAAATAGTGCCTTTGGGTTCTCCATTAATAAATATTTCCCTGCCAGAAAACAATCAAATATTCTTCCAGAGGTTTTATTGTTTAACTTTCACATAGAAAAATATTCTTTAATATAATGCTTAGAGCTATAATCTATTTGATATTAACTTTTGTTTATGAACAAGATCATAGAGTAGGGAGGGGTTGGATCTGTTTTTTTCAAATGGATATTTAATTTACTTAAAGAAATTTATTTTTATTTTTATTTAACTTTTCTATTGGAATCACATATGTAAAATTTACCATCTATACCATTTTTAAATGTACAGTTAAATGCAACCATCACTACCAACTAGTTCCATAGCCCTTTTAGTCTTATGAAATGGAAAACCTGATCTCTCATCCACACAGTCCCTGGCAACCAATTCAAGTCACTTATTTTTAAAGTGCTTATTTATATACATATGCAAATATGTAAACCTATACTGCTCTCTCTCTTTATATCTACATCTATCAATTAGAATGTGTGTATATATGTATATGTTCATTTTTATGTTTTTGTGTATGTGTATGTATATAGACAAATCTCTATATTCATACACATTTATATATATCAGCATACACACATGCACACACACACACATCTATAGCTAATTATTTATTGATTAAATGAGGTTAATTTTCTCCTTATCATCATATAATGCACATTCTTAAGGTGTAACTTTGCTAATTATTTTATTAAAAGGGTAGAATAAACTTACTTGTGTTACATTTAAAGATTTTGAATGTTTTCAATATTTAATTTTTTTGACCCATAAAAAATTGATGGGGCATATGAGTTGAACATGCTGAGGAACTGATCTTCCACATTAGAAGTTCTGTGGTAAGACCATTCAAGAGAAAGACCAGTGATTACCTGCTTCACCAGACTATGATTACCCTGGTTCCAATCACACTGCTTTTAAAATGAAATACTAAAATACCAATCCCATAGTAAAAATGAGGAACTTAGGATTTAATTAAAGCAGTAATTTCAGTGAGGTGAACACAAGCATGTACAGTACCCACTGTAGATTTCAAAGGTGTTAATGAATGATAAAAACGATTGCTGTCTTTATAATGTTTGATTTTGAAGAACAGTAGACACAGAGAATTCAAGGCAAGAATTAATTATTCTGGCAATAGAACAAAAGTTAATATTAGGATTTGGGACTTAATTGTTAAACTTAAATAACCTGTAATGTCTTTTCAAGCTAAGAAAGTGTAAGTAATGTTCCACTAAAAATATATGCCTGAAAACTGACCAATTAGGTGAGCTACTGTAATATTATTGTAACATTACCATTACATAGAAAATGACAGGTCAAGGAAAATAAGCATACTTAACACAATGTATCAGAAATATGAAATAAAAACATACAGAAGACAAATGATGATTATTCTTAAGAAAACCCAGTTTTGTTTTATCATTTTATTTTTCTAGTCTTAAATTTCTCCAAAATATATTTTTGGCATTGTTTTTATTCCTCAAGTATCAGGAACCCGTTAAAAGGATTTTGACATTTTAATTATTTGACTTTTAGATCACACCTATGTGTTTCTTATGTTTGTATACAAATAATAATTTTCAAAATGATATAAATAATAAGGTCAAAATAAAAATCAGTGTTTTGTACATCAATACTTAATTGCTTTTGACTATGGTTAAATCTTGTTTCAGTCTTACTCTTATATTTGATCAAATCCATTTCAGATTCCATATTGGATTTAAATCCCTCTTGCAGGAGATTTTTCTTGCCAATTTTTACATATAAAAATTTTCACTCTTCATAATGCTTTGGCTTTTAATTTTAATACAGTGTATATTCAGAATATGGACTTCAGAAATGTATTTCCTTCAGAGTTACTCAAATACATCAAAATCTATGACATTTTCTCTCTAATTCCCCATCTTAATCCATGCATTCATTTAAAAGACACTTTTTTGAGTGTACTTTATGTCTCAGAAAATGATCTCTGTCTGGAGGCTTCAGGAAAGAATAAAAAATAGATTAAAAAAACACGAAACACAAGACGCCCAGTTCTCTCCTAGAACTCAGGTGCCTGTGGAGAGCCAATAATATTAATAAAAGATGCCAAGGATGATGAAGATAATTTTGGACATTGAGAAATTCCAGAAAGATAACCAAATAGGTTAATGAGATAAAGTTACAAAGAATAAAAAGGAAGTTTCCTTCAGGTGATATTGGACCTGAAAACTGAATGACAGAAAAGTCATCCACATGACTATTTGCAGATTCCCTGGGTGAAATGAGTGCAGCAGACTTGAGTCAGAAGCAGGCTTGCTGTGACTGAAAAAGCAAGAGGCTCCCAAGGCTGGGGCATAAGGAGGGGGCAGGAAGGAGGCAGAGAGAAAGTTGGAGGGATGGTGAGAAACAATGACAAGAGGCCAAGCAACAAAACAAGGACATTAAAAATTTAAACATTAAAAGGCAACATGAAAAGAAATACGCTGAAAATCTTAAAATGAAAAATATTATTAATTAACATCATTGAGACAAAAACACTTCATAGTTAAGATTATATAATGTAGCTATTTTTTTTTCATGTAAATTTTTATTTACATATGACACAAGAATGCATTACAATTTTTATTACATACATAGAGCCCAATTTTTCATATCTCTGGTTGTATACATAGTATATTCACACCAATTCGTGTCTTCATACATGTCCTTTGGATAGTAATGATCATCACATTCCACCATCATTAATTACCCCATGCCCGGTCCCTTCCCCTCCAACCCCTCCACATTTATTCTTTTAACAATTGTCTATGGCTGCTTTGTACTATAATGCCAGATTTGAGTAGCTTCAATAGAGACCATATGACTGACAAAATGCAAATTATTTACTGTCTGTCCCTTTATGGAAAAGATTTGTTTATCCTGGCAATACCCTACAGTTTAGTTGCTATTGTAGACAGTATTGTATTTTTTAGTACTTTGTTTTTGTGAGGGGGAGGGATGCTAAAGATCAAATCCATGGTATTGCACATGCTAGGCAGGCACTATACTACTGATTCCAGCCCTTTATTACATTTTTTAAGGTGATTATCCTAGTGGGTCGGAATATATAGCTAGTGATAGAGTGCTCACTAGCGTGCTTGAGGCCATAGGCGTGATCCCAAGCTCCAGCATCCCCCTCCCCCCAAAATGCTTAATGTTTCCATAGCTTGCCTGTTAATTCTTTTGTTTTGTTTTGTTTTCCCTACAGATTGTCATATCATTGATAAACAATGACTGTTGTATCTCTTACTTTTCTATTCTTATATACTTCTTTTTTTTATTTTTTATTGTGGGTTGTTCAAAACATTACAAATTTCTTGACATATCATATTCCACACTTTGATTCAAGTGGGTTATGAACTCCCACCTTCACCCCATACACAGATTGCAGAATCACATCAGCTACACATCCATTGATTTACATATTGCCATACTAGTGTCTGTTCTGCTCCACTGCCTTTCCCATCCTCCCCCCTAACACAAACACACTCTCCCAACAAACACAATCACACACACC
>NW_026000211.1:15975737-16019920 GCF_001458135.2 Marmota marmota marmota | reverse complement strand
CTCGGTGTTCGCTCCGATAAGATCAGGTTCTAAGAAGCACCCAGGCACTGAACCCTAGCAATCTGTCTGCAAGCCGCAGGCGAATTGCAGCCTGAAATTACCTGTTCTATGGCTAAATGAGCTGCCGTCAGTCGAAAACAGGTATGGTGACGTCAGCTTTCCAACATGGTGGCTGCTGGCCTCCTCTGTGGTCTGACCGGTGTGGAGAACCGAGATGGACCGCTTCCTTCCCCCGTCTCGAACCCAGAATTCAGCCCTGAGTACAGTGCTTGCACGGCTGGCAGAAACTGCAGCGCTGTATCCCTGCGTCGCTATCTCCTCGTTTCCCAGCGCGCGCTGCAGACTCTAGCCGCGGGGCGATTTGCTGAATAAGCAGTGTTACCCTCCATGCGACAAACCTCTCGCGTTTGAGTCCCCGTAGCCAATCCTCGTGCGATGGAAATCCTTCCTCCAGGTTCCGGAGCACCCCACTATTGCTGGAAATTCCTAACAAGATAGCCTTTAGCCGTCCTGACTTGTCATACTCCCACACAGTGAAGCAGCACACGGGGGCAATGCACTCCCCTCGCCGCCATCTTCCTTCTCCATAATGTAGCTATTAAATTTAGTATTTTATGAAACTCTGCTGATTGTAGAATGAATGTGCTGAAACTGGTGAAGTACCAGACTATAATATGGATTAAAAAAGAGGAACAAGATGATGGATATAGAAGAGGTAGCTTGAAAAAGTCATACAAGAAGCCCCAACAGCAGAATAAAAACAGAAATCATGTAAGGATGTCAAGAAATATAGTTGATCACTCAAACAAAAAACAAACAAATACTAGGAGTTAATAAAAGTCTTAAAGAAAACATGTGACAGTTAGACATGGTGACATAGTTCCAGGAACTGAGAAGGCTGAGGGAGGAAGATCACCAGTTGAAGGCTGTTCTCAACAATATATGCTCTAAGGTACTTAGAATGACTGCTCAAATTTTAAAAGATAAAATATAATAAAATTTAAAATGAAAAAAATAGAGTAAAAAAAGGGCTGGGAATATATTTCAGTGATAAAGCACCACTGGATTTAATCCTCAGTACCAAAACAAACTAACAAATAAATAAATAACAATAAAAATAAAAATTGGGCTTGGGATATTATAGTGATGGATACAACATGTGAAGCAGATTGGACACCAAACACATTAAATATTCAGGATTCTTTCTTCCATATACAATGTTATGGCTATTTCTGATTGGTCAAAATATTTAAATGGAAAGAAACTAAAAAATAAAGTCTTTTCAAATACAATAACTTTAGTCTTTATGCTCTTAACCCAAGAAATTCACAACCAGTGAGACACATTTCTATTAATACACTAGTATTACATCGAATTAGGTTTGGACTAGCTTCCTCCTTACATGTTTTAAGTTTGGAATAAAGGTTTTTCTGGACCTAGAAAACTATAACCTAACTTTGCCATGTTCTTTACAGCCAAACTTATGGTATTATTTGTGAGGTGCAATGGGAGACTAAAAAATAAAGACTTACACAGGCAGATATGAAGATAAAGCTGGGATCAAGTGGATTGCTGCTCTCTTATGGAGAAGCAGATCTAAAGAGTTTTGCCAGCAATATTCATTTATATGTGTCTCATTGTCAGGTTAAAGACTATGAAAGCATTATTCTTTGTACTCAGGAAATTTACAGAACTAGAAGCATCTACATAGCTTTTCCACAATTGCAATGTGCAATGTTAGGAGTTTTGTGTAGTGCTCAAGAAGGCCCATTGTTTAAAATTACTGTAAAGCCGGCAGGCTCAAGAGTAGCAGAGCTTGTGAAATATTATAGTTGTCTAGTATGAAAAAATTTCTCTATCCCTGGGAGCTATGTGCCTGAGATCAAGGTCGAAGCTGATAAGACTCTTGCAGTAGGGCATTACCATAGCAGTTAGGCTTCCGGTACCCTTGCATAGAAACATTACCAGGCAGCAGGCAAGCCACACCCACGAAGTCACCAAAAACCCTCAATCTCAGTCACTGCTCTCTCATTCTCTGCCAGGGCTCTCCACATAATGATATGTAAATAGACTGGAATCTACTCCTGCAACAAGTAGCTTTGTCTCAGTCAAGGACAAACAACCAACTGTTCAAACAATGTTCACACAAAGCAAACTAGAGCTGTAACCAAGGGGCTGTCTCTGAACCTCACTCCCATTTTCTGTATGTCAGTTTTTTTTATCTCTGACTGTAAATATCATTTGCCTATGTAGTTGGGTCACAGTATTCTGAGCCATTTTTGTCCAAATCATTCCCTGATTCCAGAATAGCAAATGAAAGCCATTTAAGCTCTGCCAAACGGGATCTGTTGTAATTTTTTCTTTTAACAGTACTTATAAATAATTAGCACAAGGAATACAGCATTTCTCTTTTGATTTATCAGCTATTTTGTTATAAGTATTTTAAACAAAACTTACAAGGCACTGTACAAAGGGTTCACAATAGTATTTCTTTAAAATATGAAGCCTAGCAAATAAATCTAATTATTTTTACCATCTTTCCTTTTATTAGGTGAAACAGTAAACCTTTCTGCTACTTAGGTTATTCTCAGAAAGCTAAGATAGTTTAGCCATGAAATATATCAAAAGAATTTCATTATGCTGAAGTTTTAATTTGGAAAAGCATATCAAGGATTTTTAGGGGATGCCAGATATGGACTAAAGTCTTAAATATCTAAAAGAAATAAATAATAATAGTCAATATTTTCATAATGCACAGTAATAAGATGCAATAATTATTATAAAACTTTAGAAAGAAAGGATTCATGAACATGCCAAAGTACAGAAAGTTTATATTGGGATATAGCCACAGAACACTTAAAATCTGGGGGGAAAAGACAAAATATATGCTAATGTTCTTCTTTGTAAACTATGTGAGTAATAATTTAAAGAAGTTATTGGCTTCTAATCTCAATAACAGTATGACAGTATATAAAAATCAAATATATAACCTAGTTGTATAAATATACATAAAATAATTGTGCAAACAGATGACCAATTTTTACTATTTATATATTACTTTTTTACATAAGACGATAATATTTTATAATATATAATATTGACAAATCCTGAAATTTTCATCAATAAAAAGATAATTTTCTTGTTCATATGTGCACATCATTCTATAACACATATACTGAGTGTTTTTAACACGTGTTACTTTCTTTTTTTCTTTAATTTGTTTTTTTAGTTGTTGATTGAAATTTATTTATTTGCTTATATGTGGTGCTGACAATCAAACCCAGTGCCTCACACATTTTAGGTAAGCCCTCTACCAACTGAGCCACAAACCCAGCCCAACACTTGTTACTTTCAACTGTTATTAATAATTAAGTTCAAACAATGTAATTCATTTTGCTTTCTTCAAATATAAGAGACAATTAGATGTTATTTTTTCTATTTCATTTTGCACACATTTTTAAGTGGCAATAATAAGCATAATTATAATAACATTTAAAGGCACTGTTCAAAGTAGTCACTTTCTTCTAAATAAAACTAAATTATAGTGATGTTCAGTGACCACTGGTTTGTATCTTGCTAATATTTAGAAATGACAAAATATTCAGAGATTATTTTTAATCACCAATTTACATTTTTCTAAGGTTTTGAAGTTAATAAAAGAGATCCATATACAAGTTACTCTAACACTAATTTTTTATTTGTGGGTATTATTGAGATATATACCTTAAATATAACAAACTTAGTGTTTTCTTTTTATTTTTAATGAGAATGTTCACTAACTTTTTCATTTACAATATTGTAAAGAATTCTTGTCAAAGTTATCAGTTTTGTTTTTTACTTTAAAATTATTTTAACTTCTAAATTATCTTTATGGTCTTGCAAAGTAACCATTTCAATAAAATTTTTGCTAACTAACCATTTCAATAAAATTTTTGTGTTCTCTGGCCTCATCAAATTAACAACTTTCAAATATTAATTAAACACCTTTCAAATATTATTTATTAAAATTCTCTATAGCTAAACATAATTTTATATCATTTTTAAATCTTAAATATAAGAAACTATGGCTTACTTGACTCAGGATCAAGTAAATAAAAAGATGTTATAAGTAATTTAATCCCTATTCTTGTCATAATAGAATTTTATGATTAAATTATATATTATGGTGAAACAACAAAAATAAAAAGAGTTGTCCTTAAATCAATACTATTAACCTCTTTAATTTTGGTTAATTGAATATCTCATTACTAATATGTTAAATAGAATATTATTTTAATGTACACTATAATACTCTAAATTAATAAAACAAATTTTAAGGTCTGAATTTTGCCTCTTTTTTTTTTGTCCTTTCATTTTGTGTGGTGCTGAGGATAAAACTCAGGGCTGTAGCGTACTAGGCAAATATTTTTCCTCTTGACAAAATTTGAGTTCCCTATTCTTCTTATTTTGTGAAACTTTTTAACTAAGTCCATAATTTAAAAAACAAAAAACAAAAAAAACAAACAAACTTGAGTTAAAAATTTTAGATGGAGAATATTTTTTTTTTTTGATACCAGAGATTGAACCAAAGAACACTTACTTAAACACCCTGCCACATCCCCAACCTGTTTTATTTTTTATTTTGAGACAGGACTGCATTAAGTTGCCTAGGGCTTCCCTAAATTGCTGAGGCTGGCTTTGAACTTGAGATCCTGCTACCTCAGCCTCCCAAGGCTCTGGTATTACAGCCAGGCACCACTGCACCAGGTTTATATGAAGGTATTTAAAGAGGAGTGAACATACCTTAAATATAACAAATTTAGTGTTTTCTCCTTAATTTTAATGACAATGTTCACTAACTTTTTCAATTACAATATTGACAGAATTCTTGTCAAAATTATCGGTTTAGTTATTCACCCTAAAATTACTTTAACTTCTAAATTATTCTTATGGTCTTGCCAACTAACCATTTTAATAAAATTTTTGTGTTCTTTGGCCTCACCCAAATAACAGATTGGTAGAAGTATGGGCAAAATTAAATGTAAGTACCAAGAACAAGTGTGAATTTTTTTAATAAGTAATTTTCCTTCTGTTCTGAAAATTGGAAAAATCTTTAAAAAAATTTATATACATATAAATATATATACATATAAATATATATATATTACACACAGACACACACACACACATATATATATATATATATATATATATATATATATATTTATATATTTGTGTATATGTTGACCTGGATTTAAGGTGAACATTCCAGCCTGTAAGTACATCCTTCAGAGAGAGACTGTATTCTTAAGAAATATTGATTTTATTGTTTCTGGGACAAACTTTAAAATGAATTATGGCAGTCTCAAATAATCAGAGCTCAGTAAACTTATCTTGAAGTTATGGGAAGGGTGGTTTTCCTTTTGAGGCAGAAGTAATGCAAGGAGTCTCAAATGTCTGCACTCTTTTTTCACCTTGTTAAGGGTATGAGCCATGGCAACAAGAAATTCTGATAAATCTTGGTAGAACCTCAAGTTTTGGTTTGTTTAAGTCCATCAATCAAGGACAACTAGAAAATGTTTGTATTTTTTAAAAAATACGTCTTTATTAATTTGCCATAGAAAACAAAAAAAAAGAGTCTTGGTGAAAGAGTGGAGAGTTTCAATAAAAGAGAATTATAAGGTGGATATTACAGGATTGTGATAGGCTGTTTTTCATAGAATTCAAAGAAAAATCTCACCTGATTTGGGAGTTATCAGGAATTTTTAAAATTGGAAGATTGAATATGTTGCTAATTTTTATTAAAAGACAAAAAAAGGGCTGGGGTTGTGGCTCAGTGATAGAGTGCTTGTCTAGCATGTGTGAGCCACTGAGTTTGGTCCACAGCCCCACATAAAACTAACTAAATAAAATCAAGGAAAAAAAAGGCAAAAGGAACAATCCAGGGCTAGCATTGTTACCAAAAAAAAAAAAAAAAAAAAAGGAAGAGTAGTCATGCAAGTTACCTAAAAAAAAGCGGTACCTGTTCCATGCTTCCTTGTTAGGACAAAGTTAAAGAATCATCTTGCTTTCATATTGTTTCACCAAAGTGAAAATGGGTCTGTCTGATTATCATTAACATTCTTTAAACATTTTTTTTTTATCATCAAGGGAAAACATTTCAGCTTATACCTATCAATGGCCAGTTGTTGGCCATCAGGGCTACCATTGTTTCTACCATTCTTTCTTTGTTTTTCTTTTTGTTATTTTTTTTATCCAGGTATACAATGTATTTTGTTAGAAATTATGAATAATGAAATATATTTGTTTAAATGACCATCAATTTATTATTTATAAAACGTATAGGCATTAGGCAAATAAGAATAGGACCATATCCTATAGTTTTGAATTAGATTGAAAGTATCTTATTTTCATAAAAATGTAAATTATATCCACTTGGCAGGGATTTTGTCTACTGGAGAGCAACAGAACAAGGGTAAGGTCAGTATTAATAAGCACATTCAGTGGTCATATTGTGGTTTTTATTGCCATTTTCCAACTTAGGAAGTCAGGAGACTTTAGAAATATAATTGACTCTAGACAGAACAGAAAATGAACATGAAAATCACTGAAACTTTGTTATATCTTGTAGCAAAGAAGCTACCAATTATAATCAAGGTTATGCAAAAAAAAAGCCTTATTTTTTCACCTTGACCTGTGACCAACCAAGTGCAGTTGAGCATTAGATTTTAGATTTTGAAATATAACCCTCTTTCAGGAATTAAATCAGATCAAATGGTTGTATTACTCATCTTCACCTCAGTATTCTAGTTAGTTAAAGTTAATATATTTAATATTCATCTAGACAGTGTTTTAATATGTTATCATCTTAGTTTACTTATGCTCATAATAGACTTAAACTTTTTATTACTGGAAAGTTATATTTCCCTGGGACACTTACTAAAGCACTCTCCAAAGCCTTCCATTTTCATAGTATCCTCAATTTTTAAGAAAAATGCAAGAAAGCAATAGAATTAAAACTAAAATTTTATGATGTTCTCAGGGACCCTGGAACCTACACAGCCTAAATCTATTGACATAAGCTTTGCTTCTGTGAATTAATAGCTTAGCTGCACCATGAATTTGGGGATTTCACTCCTGATCTTAGTCTAATACAAAATGATATGGCTAAATACTGTAAAACAGGCTGCATACAGATATATGATTACCAGGCACAAATTCATTTGTAAAACATTGTAATTCTCTATCTATGCAGACTCTATGTGATCTGAAATACGACTGTGTCTTCTGATAGAGACATTCACCTGAGGTGATGGAACTAGATTAATTTTCTGATATGTCTGTTCATTCTTAATATTTCCTTTTGGTGTTAATATTTACTTTTGGTTTACCTTATCTTTTATCATTTGGTGGCATCCCTCAATAATCTCCTACTTGCTAATATGCTTACAGCTCTATTTATCTCTTTTCTTTTAATCTTTTATGGCATATTATATCATGAGGAAAGGGAAGACATGCATTTTGCAATAAACATGCTGCTAGTCTGAATTTAAATATTTACTAAATTGGTCCTCACCTATTTCACGACCTTCTACAATGATTATTTCGGATGAATTCTTTAGAAGGAAAGTTTTCTCCTACAGAACCCCTCTAAGATTTACATTTCACATTATCAACCCAGCTCTTCACTATTGTCAAATTTATTTTTGACTAAAAGTGAACAAATGATATCTGTTGGTATCATTACAGAAAAATACAGAATAATCAAAAGTGTAGACCCATATTGTGCAATCAATTCTGACTTACATGCTCTGTCAACTTGAGGGTTCTTTTCAATAACTGTTTATCTCCACCCAGAAAGTCTACCTGACTAAAAGAATTGACATTTAGCTCACTCCTATTAATAATAAATTAGACGTACACTAATATTTTCTGTGGCCCACTGGCACACTAAGGTATGACTTCATAGATGGGCAATTCTTCCACATCAAATAAAGTTGATTTTCCTATATGTTTAAACCAACTAAAAATAGAGAAAGAGAAAGAATTGGATAATCATAGGTGAAATATCTACGACACGATGAAAGAAAGTAAAAGCTCACCTGTCTCTCAAAAATAGACCAGACAAATTATAAAACATTTTTTCATCTTCACGACTGGGGCTTCAGGCTCTTTGTTTATTCTATTTTTGAATACTAATAATTATCATATTAAGGTAATTGCTGTTTTGGCTCATACATTTTGTTTTCAAATTCTTGAATGCTGATTATCAAAAATCTGCAAAGAATTTTAGAATCTACCCTATCCATAGCTAACAGTTTGTGTATTTCAGCAGAAGATAGGAGATCTCTGAGGATTGAAGAATTTTATTACAGCATAGCATATAGCAAAAGTTTCCTAGCCACATCAGTCCTCTGCTTTTATCCCAAGTTAGAGGGGGACTTCCATGATGACATGAAAACTTTATATTTGCATTATGGCTAAGTATAAAGTTGGGTTTTTTAGCTTCGCTTTGTTTTAAATTTTTATTTATTTAAAAGATGATGATATTGTATTATCATTTTGTAAAATATTATTATGGTTACTGAAATAAGTTTAGAATCAAACAAATTTAGAAATATTCATCTTGCTTTTATGCTTTCAATCTAGTGTCCTCCTTCTTCCAAATGTGAGGATGGTGATATATAGAAATGTTTACTTCATTTTATGTTTTTACTCACATTCTGGTTGTCATTACAGAAGAACTTCATATCACTCTTTAAAATGTCATTGCACTCTCCTCAGTTGACTGTAATACAGCAGATTAGTTAACTAGTCCCCTGAGGATGGACAATAGGTTGTTTCCTCTTTTGTTATTACAAGTAGTGCTGCAACACAGGGGATTTGTCTTTTTATGATTAAAGGTTAAACTTCAAAATAAATTACAGGAATGCAATTACGAAGTCTAAGAGTAAATACATGGGAAATTTTGGTAGATATTTGCACATTTCCCTCCATAGAATTTATGACATCTTAATAGGAGTTTTACTGTTTTACAGCATTTTGCCTGTTCCTATGCTCTACAGTGCTTGCTTCCCTAGACCATCATGAACAGGGCATGGTATCAAACACTAGACTGAAATGTGAAAATGTGATAGGCAAGGAATGGTAATTAAGTGGAGTAATAATCATTTCTGCTATTATGAATGTGGTTCACATGTTCAGATAAAAATCACTATTTTGATTAACTTTCCCATGGAAACTTTATTTTCTGTTCTTTCTTCTTATTTTGAAAATACCTTGATATATTCTGGATATTGATATTTTTGGTTCTGTGAGTTACTTACGTTAACAATATATTGGTATTTACAAACCTTCTGTAGAGTTTCATCTTAATGAAACATTTTTAAGGTTGAAATGCTTTATCAATTACACTAGTTTACCTTCCCATAACAAAAGTTGTGCATTAATTATCATATATTTTGTTCCAATTTAGAAAATATGAAAACATTTCTGTTTTAGAAATGCAACTCAGGGGGTGAGGGCCAAGGGACAATTCATTGTACCTTAACATCAATGACAGTGGTGGCAATTATCACTTTGTTTCATGTTTACCTCTTTAGGAAACATCATAATAAGATTCAGAATGCCTTTATATTCTAAAAAATGGGTAAGTGGATGAATATGGAATGGAAGAAACATTCTGATGCCTCACCCACATGGGTATTTTAAAGCACAGGAACTTAACAAAATGCTATACAAATGATTGGAGGATCTGTAAAATAATTTCCTCAGAATTATTTAAATCCACGTTACTTATGAGAAAAAAATTATTCACAAATAACCAAAGTGCACAAATTTCACTCTACAGACTATTAAACTTGTTAATCAAGTGACGAGGATGAGTTATTTGGAGGCATCTGAAAGGATAAAATTTCCAAATCATCAGAGTGGCACCAGGCAAGATATAGAGTCCAGAAAGCAGATCGGACTGGCTGTCTGGACTCTATACCTTGACAGTCGGCTGTGCTTTCCAACTGATCAGTCAGATTGCTACTAGGTAACTTAATCCTTATATGTACCAACAGTAATAATTTCTGTTAATTCAGAGAAACTTATTCCAGTTGTAATGAAGGATCCAAAAGAAAATGAAACCCCTAAGTTGATATTAAAAAGAATATTGTTCAAAGGAAAATATTGTTCAAAGCATCTAATACACAAATAACTTGAGTTTAGATATAAGATATTGGAATAGATCCAGGAATACCATTTGGTTAAATTTATCATAGTAAAGAAAGAAAGAGAGGAGTTAAGGAAGGAAGGGAAAGAAAAGAAAAATAGTTAAGAAAAATAAGAGGAGTTATAAACTCAAGTAAGTGAACTCCACTGTTTAGGATTATCAACAATAATATTCCTACATACTGGCCATTTTCTTTCACACATGCCAACCTCTTTCAGATCTTAATTATATAGAGAAATATTATCTCTTGCAACTGGGACCTAATAGCTAATTAAAATTGTCATGTTGGACTATTAAAAATAGTTAAAATTAAAAATAGTTAAATTAAAATTAAATAGTTAAATTAAAATCTGCTGGCTAATTAACAGTTATTTTTTTCCATTAAAGAAATGGAAAGGATCTTAGATAAGACATAAAATAAATAAATAAATAGATAGATAGATAAACAAATCTTTTTAAAAAAAATTATTGGTCTTACATTGCAAAAATATTAAACATAAATTGATTTCTATTTTATTGCTATTAAAAAGTGAATACTTTCATATTTATTAAAATTCTGTAAATTTTCATCTTATCTTTTATACATAACATAAACGTTTTTCATGCTTTATGAAGCCTTTATGAAATTTGGAATGCCAAGTAATACTTTACAGAGGCCTGTGGAGGTACTAGCATCCTAATACTGGTGCTATATGAAGGGACAAACATGTCTTCATTGGTAATTCATGTTGACAAGGCATCCCTAACAAGGATCTGAGGACTAATTTCACACACCTAAATAAAAACATTTTAATTTTAAATATTATTGGAATATTGTCCCAGGAAAATAGCCAAATAACCTCCTCATGAAAGACCACATACTAGAAGACTCAATTTGTGTTAAACATCTAGAATAGGCAAATTGAGAGGCAGAAAATAGATTAATTTTTTTCTCAGAGATGGAAAGGGCGATGGAGTTCAATGTGACTACTGAAGTGTACTGGGATTCTTGTGGAGTGACAAAATTAAATACTGGTGATAGCTGTAAAATTTTGTGAGCATACTGAGGAACTCTGAATTATATACTTCACAACAATGATGAGATACGGTGTGTAAATTATACCCTAATAAAAAACATAAAGTGAAGATAAAAATTTTAGAAAGAATATTTGAAATAACTGAATTCCAACCACATTTCAATGCTATTATGAAAAAGATTTCTAAGAAATATCTGCTGATAATTAAAACAAAAACTGACTTACATAAGAAATCAAGACATTATGAAGGAGAGCCAATGGGAACAAGAGACAAAAAATAACTACTGAACACAAGCAATAACTTCAAATAAAAATATCAGACACTAAAATATAAGAATATTCAATTACTATTATCAATTTTAAAATACTCTTTTTTTGGCATGAGTAACATTAAAAAAAGAACACTTGAGACTCTGCAAAAAAGATATATGACAAAAATGAGCATCTAATACACAAATAACTTGAGTTTAGATATAAGGTATTGGAATAGATCCAGGAATACCATTTGGTTAAATTTATCATAGTAAAGAAAGAAAGAGAGGAGGTAAGGAAGGAAGGGAAAGAAAGAAGAAGAAATTACTCTATGACATGTAATAGCATGTAGAAATCCCGTCAACCAAAGGTGGAAAGTTCTAGGAGCAGTTGAGGTGAAAGAGGATTGTCCACAAGGAACTTCAATTATTGTAAGGTCTCGCTTTTTCAGGACAAGACCGGAAGGGAGGGAAATTGTTATATCTTTAATGTGCTGAAAGAAAACACATTTCAACTTAGGTTGCTGCAGTCAGTGAAACCATTTTCAAGAACAAGAACACTAGAAGGTCGAACAAGCACAGAATAAAAACATTATCTGATGCACAAAAACAGCCTTTCCCACTTCAAACAGCCAATAAAAATTAACAGAAAGAGTCACCACTTTTTTTTTAACCTGAGGCTTAAAATGGATTCTGAAATAGTAATGAACCCCCAAATTAGACATAGAAGAAACAGAAAATCAGGAAAAAACACAAAGCACAGGATGTTAGAAGCAAGTCAAAATACTAAATTTATATCATGCCTAAAACTTAACACGGAAGCTTTTAAATAAAGTGAAAATGATATTATGATAATATACAGGTGTTCATTAAATTAATGCTTAAATATAATTATTGATATTAAAAAAAGAAATAAGATAAAAGTATTATCACTATATGTATCACCTTCATAAAGCAAAATACATATGAAGCCAGGAAGATACAGGAATGTCAAATTATTGGTATCATGCAGAAAATGATCAGTGCCACACACATACTTAGAAAAATTGCATTCATTTGAAATATGGGACAGGTTTCTAGTTTGTGGATCAAAATAAAATAAAATATTTTAATTAGACAATAAGGAATGTGCTGCCAATCAAAACATGTAGACCTCTCTAAAATCTTAGTTTTAAAAAATTATGTTTTGTTTTGCTTTGTTTATGATGAGTAATTAGGAATGGTAAGAATCTGGAGCAACATGACTGAATGTGTACTCAAATAGCACATTCAGATAGCAAAGAACATACATAGTCCACATTTCTTGGATATTAAGTTCCAAGGAAATACAGCAGTGTCCTTTGGCAGTGTGGAATGATTCTGGGAAGACCAGTGGGAGCTAGTGGGATGATGGAGATGAGTTAGACCTGGATCTCTGCAGTGCTCCTCAACTGTATACAATTCTGAATATTCTTCAAACTGTGCACTGAACATTGTACACGTTGCTTTATAAAATTATGCCTTAATAAAAATAAAGTTTTTAAATATCTTCAGTAAGTTGTGAGAAAAATCTAAAGCATCATATATAAAAGGACGTTCAAGAAATTTACATAGGAGAAATTCATAATTAGTGATATGAAAGTAGCATTTTAATAAAAAGAAAGTTACATAGCAGAAAATTAAAGAAACTGAAAGACAATAATAATGGTGAATCAAATTTAATGAAAAAATATAGAATCTTTTTGGAAATTCTGAGATAATACTGAAAACATCCTCAGGAATTATAAAGAAAAAAACAGAAATAATAAAAATGTTTTTAGTAATATAGAAGAATTTTACTGAAGATTTAAAATAGTTAATATCATTATAGCGAATATTAAAAGAAAACAATAAAAATACTAATATGGAAAGTAAATAAAAACTCATCTAACCTTACTCAAAAGAAAATAGAAAACCAGAATAATCCTAAAATCACCAATGAAAAATATAATTCTAATAAAAATATTTTAACAAAGAAACAACAGATCAAAACAATTTCAAGAGTATGTTCTTCCACATCTTCATGTAACAGATGACTGATTTTATCTATTCTCCAGTTAAGGAAGGGGTATACTAAATTATCATGAGATTAGAATATATGCTTTATTCCCAAACCAGAAAAGGACACAGAAAGATCCTGGGCCAATATCATTCATGGCTATAAATGCAAAACTACTAAAATAGCTATTAGAAAATTAGTACAGCAGTATATAAAAAGATAATACTTTTGATTAATTTAAGCTTACTTTAACAACTTGTAAAAATTATGTAATCAGGCAGATTAAATGACTAAAACAATAGTTAAATTTTCTTGCATTTCTTTGAGAATCAAGATACTGGGGCTGGGATTGTGGCTTAGCCTTAGAGTGCTTGCCTAGCATGGGTGGGACCCGGGTTTGATCCTCAGCACCACGTAAAAATAAAATGCATTATGTTGTATCCATCTACACCAAAAAAAATATTTAAAAAAAGATACTGATGCACACTACATTTCTGTTCAACTTTTTCTTTGTTTTTTTTTTTTTTCAGGAGATTTTAGGCAAGTTACTAATAAAAGAAGTAAGTGCAAGAAACTAAATTTTAAGTGTTTGCAAAAGAAATTGTTGATACACAATAAGGTATTTATAGATTAACTATTAGGGTTAATAAGAGAATGGTATGGTTGAACTTCCAAAGTGTGTTTCCAAATCTTTTCAACAACAATGTTTTCCTCAAGAGCAACTAAAAGCTATGAAAAATCTTGGAAAATATAAAATGCATTTAGGAATGAAATGATAAAACTACTTTAAACAATATGGAAGAAATATAATAGCAAATATCATAAAGATGACACATCTTCCCATTTTGAACAAAAGATAAAAAAGAATGAATATAACATAATACATTTATATAATAGATATCACATATCAACAAAGTTGTATGAACCATAATTGCTTGCATGAAAAAACATCAAGTAGTAGAAATATAATTTTGAACTGTAAAAGCAGGATGCAAAATGCAAAAATAGTTTTTAAATATATTTTATTTTAAATATATTTTAAACGTATTTTTTTAAATATATTTATTGCTTAGAAATATACTGTTAGTATATTTTTAGCTGTCCTCCATATCAAAAATAGGAAATTTGAAAATTCCTTTCTTTCTCATGTAACTGTGTTTGTGCAGTGTGGGTTCCTCTTGAATGGGTTGCTTTACATGCAAACTCCTTCCCCTTTTGGACTCCATCATCCCCTATAGTCACGTATTTCTTTTGACCCATATGATTTATGGGAACACACAGCATGGGAAAATTCACCTGAAATATAATGACTTTGGTTCAGAAATGACATATATCACTTCCACTTATATTCCATTTAACCAAGAACTTGTTATATTGCTTCATCTTTATTACAAAAGCTGGGAGATAAGCCCTCAAGGACGCAATTGGTACCTACTGATAGCTATACACTAATCAAGGGAGCAGGGGTTTCTTTTGTAAGTTAAGAAACTTTGCTATAAGATGCAAATGAAAAACTGAAACGAAAAACATAGGAAGAAATAATAGAATGTAAATTTCGTGGTTACCTTGAGACAAGGTTGAAAATGCAATTATGGCAGGTACAGTGAAATTTTCAAAAATTCAGATAATGTTATATTTTATAAATTTGTGGTAGGTTCAATACTGTCCATATTATTATGGAAAGTATACAACATTTATGTGAATATTATATATATATATATATATATATATATATATGTATGTACATTTATATACATGTGTTTTGACTACCAAAAGATGAAAGACAGAATATAAGTAAGTACAATGTTAAACATATTAGCGAATGGAATTTATTGAGTACTTATTTATTGAGCCATATTATGGACCAGCACTTGTTTGAAACTCTTTAAGAGATTAGTTTTTAAAAATATTGTTGTGTTAAAATTGTTTTATTTTTAATTTTAATTGGACATGCTTATGGGGAACAACATGATAATTTGACACACAGAGAAATTGTATATTGTTCAAATCATGGTAAGTAACATTTCTATCTTCTAGTCATTATTTTATGTTTGGAGTCTGTATGACTAGCTTTATTGCCCATCACATAAGATCTGCAATATTAGCACTCTCATTTCTCCCACTTTAAAAGTAATGTGATGTAAAGAGAGACTAACTTGCTAAAGTCCCACAGCTCGAGTTAGGCAAAGTTGCAAAAAATAGTAAGTAGTAAAGATGAATTTTACATTTGTAAAATTTTAATAGTTGAAATTCTGAACCACATGCCCCATCCGTTTTAAAATTTGTAATTTTGAGACAAGATCTCACTAGGTTCCTTGGGGCCTTGCTAAATTCCTAAGTCTGGCCTTGAACTTGCAATCCTCCTTCCTCCCAAGTTGCTGGGATTACAGGTGTGTGCCACACATCCAGCTGTTACATTTTTTCAGTTTTTTCCCTCTCTTTTAAATATCTAATAATTTTAAAATATTTGGGAGACTTTTCTTGGCAAGAGATATAGAACACCATTATAAGTAGGGAAATTGAGGGGACTGCATCAATATTGTGAATGACAGATGGTGTTTCTAGCAGTAGAAACAAATTAGAAAATATATAGGGTATAATCTGATTATATATAAATTAAGAACTCTCCTGATAGATAAAACACAAAACAATTATTAAAAAAAATGGCAGCCATTAATCCTAGATTTTTCTCATCAACAATTTTACGTGAGGTTGGGTTCTAAATAATGTGATTGAGGAAAATTAATAAGGACTAGTAGTTGGTTATAAAATCAAAGTTTACTTGGTTCTGAGATTCCTGTACAAAAATAAAGGAGGTATGTTGACTAGACTTTTGGATATATAAGGCTGGTAAAACATGTGGTCATATAATGGGGAACCATCAATATAGTTATTATCACAGAATTATGACAACTTTTAGCACTTACAATAACAGATTTTAACAAAGGATCATAAAATGTAAACTTAGTAAAGAATAATTCAAGATGGATGACTATAAGTCTTTAAAATTATAAGGTTTATAAATTGTATCAACCAAACTGTATGTGAAGTAGAGCCATGAGAAGCTTTAAAAAAGTATTATTTTGAATTAGACTAAAGGAAATAATCTCTGATTTCCCTTCAATTGGGATATTTTATCAGATAATCTTGCATCTATCAATTTAAAAACAAAGTACTTTCTCTTAATTATTTTTGCTCTCTGGTTTCCAGTTGGGATTGACTAATGTTCATCCTCCTTCCCCCTAAATTACACATTCTATCTTTCCAAGTTGAAAAACAACATTTTTTTTTTAGAATTTCTACACATAGAAAAATTAAAAACAGAAAATCATATTATTCAGCTTTTTCTCCTGATATCAAAATATCTCACAAGAACATCTTAGAGAGGAAAAAATGTTATTTTGGCTCACAGTTTCAGAGGTTTCATCCATGATTGGCCAACTCCATTGCTCTGGGGCTAAGGTGAGGCAGAACATCATGATAGAAGGCTGTGGTGGCAGAGGAAAGCAGCTCAAATCGTGGTGACTGGGGAGGTAGAGAACAGGGGTTTCAGGAAAGATGAACCTTTCCAGGGCACATCCCCAGTGACCTGCCTTCTCTCTCCAATACCCACCTATCTACCATTACCACCTAGATAGTTCACTTAAATTAGGATGGACTGATTATGTAATAAATTTCAGAATCTATTATTTCACCTCTGAATATTCCTGAATTAACACAGAAGCTTCTGGGGGACACCTGATATATAAATCATAGCATGCAGTAAAATTTTTAAATTGTATTTTAAAATGCATTCATACTAATGGTAAGGGTTCAAGCCCAATGCCCCTAGGTAAAAACCTGCAGTAATCACATGTAACTAACTTGAAGAGGAATTTTGAAACTGTTTTAATTGTCTCAGTTTTTCCAGGAATAGTTTTTTCTGTTATTAAAAAATGTATCTTTTTTTTTTTTTTTTTTTGGTACCAGGGATTGAACTCAGGGGCACTCCACCACTGAGCCACATCCCTAGCCCTATTTTGTATTTTATTTAGAGATAGGGTCTCACTGAGTTGCTTAGCACCTTGCTTTTGCTGAGGCTGGCTTTGAGCTGCCAATCCTCCTGCCTCAGCCTCCTGAGCTGCTGGGATTAAAGGCATGTGCCAACACAATATATCTTTATATTAACTATGGAAATAGATTGCATATTCCATGTACACCTATAGAGTTTTTAATAAAATAAATATGAAGATAAAATTAAATATTTTAATTATGAAAAAACATTACATATTTTATGAGCTGCTTGTTATGAGCATTTAAATTTATTTCAGTATTTTCTAGCTAGAGTTTAATGAGAAAAATAGATGGCTTAATTGGTAAAGGATTAATCTACATTGGAGACAAGGACATTTCAAAAGAATCTAAGTACAGATTAGGTAGAGAGCCATGATTTAGTGAATGCTGTTTGTATAAAGCACTGTGATTAAAATGTTACTTTCTATCATTTGTGTTTTCAAGTTATGATATTAGTAATATTTTGGAAAATTTAAAAATATTATGGCTTATCAGAAAAATTATATTTATGGATCGCATGTAAAAGTGTCAAAATGTTTCCAAGTTGAATAAAAATGATTATCTTTATTATTGAATACTGTGAAGCTATGTGTCCTGCAAAATTTTTATTTTATTATAAATATTCTTTCACTTAAAGTGCACAAATCTAACAAATCAAATAGATCATATCCTGGTGGTATGATCATCTAAAATGAGAAATTTAAATAATAGAATGAATGGTTGTGAATAAATGAAAATTAACAATGATAAAGTACTTGATAAGCCACCAATTTATGTAAAGCCAATCCTCCAAAAATATTTTTATATGCAAGGCAGTATTCATTTTAAGAAAGTCATATATGTAATAATATCTGTAATAAAATATTGTTATTAATTAGAATATCTGTATTAAAATTAAGGTAAGTTAAATTAAAAAAAAATTTTATAATAAATAAAAATCCACAAAACTGCATTTATTCTTGTATGTGAGAGGTAATTTTTGGATGCAGAATCTAATCATCCAGGATGCAAATCAAAATCACAAAGAGATATCAACTCACATCCTTTAGGACGGCTGTTATAAAAAAAAAAAAAAAAGATGTGTTGGCAAGGATATAAAGAAGAGGGAACACTTGGACACTGTTGGTGTGCATGTAAATTGTAATGGTTATAATGAAAAACAGCATCGCTATTATGAAAAACAGTAGGTTCCCACCAAAAAAAATAAAAAAATTAAAATGTGATCCAACAATACTACTCCTGTTTATATATCTGAAGGAAAGAAAATCTGTATCTCCAAGAAATATCAGAACTACTGTTTATTGCAATGTTATTCACAATAGCTAAGATATGGGGAAAAATACATTGACAGATGAATTTAGAAGTACAGCCTGGGGGCGGGGGGCAGTGTGTATGTGTGTGTCTGTTCATGCATGTGCATGCTATAATTTAAACTTGTAGTGTCCCTCCAAGGTCTGTATATTTGAGGATTATTCCCCAGCATTCCAGTACTGAAGAGGTAAGTCCTAACGGGAGACTTTAGGTCATTGGGGTTGTGACTTCACTGGAAATTGTAGGACTCTTCCCCTTCCTCTTTCTTTTTGTTTCCTGGCTGGCATAGGGTGAGATGCTTCCTCTGCCATGTGCTCTTGCATTGATATTCTGCCTCACCACAGACCCCAAAGCAACTGGACCAAGCCCCTCCCCCAGACTGAAAGCTCCAAAACAATGAGCCCAAATAAGCGCTTCCTCTTTTTACTTTGATTATCTCAGGTAGTTCGGTTTCAGTCACACAAATCTGACTAACACATGGTGTGAGGACAAATGAAATCATATTTAGCCATTTAAAGGGAGATCCTGTCATTTGCAATACTGTGGGTTCAACTTGAAGATACTATGTTATGTAAATACGCCAGACAGAGAAAGACAAATATAGTATCCCTTATGTGTAGAATCTAAAAGTTCAAATTCATGGAAGCAGAGACTGAAACAGTGATTGCTAGGAATTGTTGTTAGGTATGGGAGAACCAGGGAGATGTTAGTCAAAGCATGCAACATGAAAATTATAGGAGATATAAGTTCTGAGGATCTAATATTGGCATGCTGACTACACTCAATACAGTATCACATAGTATACTTGAAATTTGCTTAGATTTTAAGTGTTCCACACAAAGAATAAACTTAAGTGAGGTAATAGATATGACCATAGTAATCATTTCACAGTGTTTGCATATGTCAGATCATCACATCTGATATCTGATATAAATATACATGATATTTATTCATTATTTATTTACTTATTTCTTATTTATTTTTGCAGTGCTGGGGATTGAACTCTGGGTCTCATACATGCTAGGCAAGTACCCTAACACTGAGCTAGATCACCAGCCTATACACTTTGAATATGTATAGTTTTATTGGTCAATTATACTTCAATGAGGCTAAAAAATTTTAAAAAATGAAAGTACATCATTGAAAGACAGCCCTTAGGTGAAAACTCTCTCCACCTTGCTCTTAACCTCATCTCTTCCTTTGCTTTGTACTTTACTTCTCTGAGAACTTGTTCCATACTCTTTCCTGTCTAATTCTACTCAGCACTTCATCACATGCAGAGTCCCCTATCAAAAACACAAATTATTTATTCTTGTACTATTCTCTACAAAATAGAAATAAGGAATAGAGGGATGGGGTGAGGTGATGAGACATAGTCAGCTCTTGGGCTGATTAAATAATTATATCTAGACAGTTTGGACAATCAAACAATATAACCATGGAGTGGTTTCTTAGGGTCAAGTTTCACACAAGTAGAGGTTCTATGTTATGGTTTAGATATAAGGTGTCCCCCAAAAGCTCATATGTGAGACAATGTAAAAAATTTTGGAGGGGAAATAATTAGATTATGAGAGGTATAACCTAATCAGTGGATTAATCATTGATGGATTCACTGGGTGATAGCTGTAGGCAGGTAGTTAGCTTGTAGATGGAGGAAGTAGACCACTGGGGATTTGACTTTGGAGCTTAAACTCTGTCCCTGGTAAGACTTGCTCTCTCTCTGCCTCCCAGTTGTCATTTCCTGAGCTGCTTTGTTCCTCCATGCCCTTAATACATGATGTTTTGACTCGCCTTGCACTCAGAGGTATGGAGTAGTCAGACCACAGATTGAACCTCTGAAACCATGATCAAAAATAAACTTTTTTCTCCTCTAAGTTCTTGTCTTTGGCCAGTGATGCAAGGCTGAGAAAAAAATGCAGGTTGCATGTAACTCCTAAGAGCTGAATGGCCTAAAACACATAAAATATTATTTTTCTGAAACTCGAATCTGGTTATATCATCAGTGGTATACTTCAGATCATTTTACTTAATTACTGAATAGTCTGTATTATCAGCAATGCCTTGGTCTTCCTTCTTGGGAATAGACTGAAGTACACACATTGTCTGGGCAAGGGCAAGCCCCAAAACCTCTCCCATGTCACCGGAATGCTGAAAATGCAAACACTTCTGCTGATGGTAGCTTTTGTTACTTTCTTTGTTACACAAATTTGTGTCTATTTTTTCTTGTTAAGCTCCAATATTAGCACAAAGACAGCTAGCTATCAGTAATTATGTTTTTGTAAGACATCCCAAGGTTTGTTTTATTCCTGCTTAATTTGAATAACATCACTGAAAATACAGTCATGGCCATAAAGAAAAAAAACTATGGTTCAAAATATTTCCTCAAAATATTTATTTCTTCATGTGCTAATTCTATTGTAAAAATTATAAAATGTGTACTTATTGTTCTTTTTTTAAAAAATATTTATTTTTTGGTGTGGATGGATACAACACAATGCCTTTTATTTTTATGTGGTGCTGAGGATCAAACCTGGTCCAGCCCGTGCTAAGCGAGTGCTCTACCGCGGAACCACAATCCCAGCCCCACTCATTGTTCTTAATTTCTTCTTTCCTCTTAGAAAAACTTGCCAAAACTGTATGATTGAGGATTGCAACCAAGGAAAACCATGAACCCACGCTAAAGTCTTATGACCGAAAAGTTTCTATGATTAAAGCAAACTGGCATCACTAAGTTTTTATTATCAACAAAAATTACTGTTCAAGTACAAAAAAACATCAGTTTAAATATATCCGGTCATTTGAAGATTGTTCTGATTAGTTAATAAAAGAGGCAAAGAATATTAATGCATAATCTATGAAAGTCATTTTACCATGATGGTAACAGCTATCAACATTTGTGCCATGAGAGAAAAGATGTATGTGTTTAACTGTGTGTAGAAACTTTTAGAACAACAATAAAACAATGTATTGCTATTGCTGAATTTAGAAATATTTCCATCAGAATTTAAATAAGCTCTTTTGAATCTTAAATTAATAGAACAAAGTGAAGGATATTTCAAAAAAGAAAAACATTAAAAAATGAAAAACTTTTCTTTTTAAATTTATTTGTTTTTTGATTAATGTTATCTTTTATTATTGATTTTTTTTCAATTATTTTAAATGTGTCCAGATTTCTCAAGGAAATAAATAACTTCTCCTTTATTGTGATGTTTTTGCCCATGAGTTAAAAAGTTTATTACAGCTCACAATGAGAACTCTGTAAATGAATGGATTAATTATTTATTTTTAATTTTAATTTTGAACAGCTTCATTGTATATTTCATGAATTTGAACTTCAAGATAATTTTTTATTAATTTGAAAAGTAGCCAATAGAAATGTCTTAATAGTATTAATAAATCCCAAGAGGTGCTTATAGTAATACATGTCATAAAAATCATTTTTATAAGAAAGATTACATTCATAACATGTAAGAAAATACCTTATGGCCATCAATAATAAGTCATTTTTATACCATTGAATGAATCCCAACATGTGTCATGGAGAAAGGATACATATTGCATTTGAATTTGTGAGAATATTAATTTTTTCCTACCAATCTAATTTCTTTTTATTGTATTAATAATATAAATTTCATTAGTTAATATGGCTCATTCAGGTGGCATAATAGTCCTTAGATATTGCCTATTTTCTATTTATATTCAGATGATAAGGTATACTAGAACTTCAAATATTTACTTGTTACAGTACATTTTTCCAAAAAAATAAAAGCAAGAATGAAGATAACTTTATGCCTACAAACAAGTTAAAATAAATATAATGATTTTCAATATTCCTTTAAGGTTTTTTTTTAAAGAAACAAAAAAGCATAGATCAAATAAATTTCGTATCTTCACATACTCTGTCATTTCCTTTTCATCTATTTCTAGAGAAAATCTCCAGTTTATATTCATTATATATACTTTTTATATGCCTTTATTTATACATTTATATAAAACAGTCACACTGCATTTATTGATTTCCTTTGAAATTTTACATGAACAACATTGCACTGAACTATATTTTTGCACATACTATATTTTTGTATCTTCCTTTTCTGAGATTTACTAATGTTGATATTTGTAAATTCAATTCAGATGCTTAATTTTAGCCTAATCCATTGCATAATAATAACTCAATTTAATTACTTGTTCTGTTATTGATGGATGCCATATTTTCCCACATTTTTGTTGGTACATTATAATTATACATAAAAACGGGATGCATTGTTACATATTTGTACAGATGCTTTGATTTTTGTACACTGTTAATGACACTAGAGTTGATGTTATTGTATATGCCTCTCATACATATTTGTATACAATTGGACTTTCTGAATTATAGCCTATAGACCTGCTCAGCTTCCCTAGATATTTGCTGATTGTCTTCCAAAGTGTTTGAACATAAAATTCCTACTTGTATGAAAATTCTGGAGTTTTTCTGATGAATATTAATGTTGTGCTATGAACACTCAGGTTTATTATTTTGAGTGACTTATTTATATTGTTTGTCCACATTTTTGTAAATAAGTTTGTTTTTTATTGTTCAGTTTTGGGAACTTTTATACTCTGATTTGTGCTTCTTTGTAAATATATACTGTTGTAAATATATTCTTCCAAATTACATTTATTTTTCCACACTTTTTTTTTTTTTTTGAGAGAATTTTTTTTTAAATATTTATTTTTTAGTTTTTGGCGGACACAACATCTTTGTTTGTATGTGGTGCTGAGGATCGAACCCGGGCCGCACGCATGCCAGGCGAGCGCGCTACCACTTGAGCCACATCCCCAGCCCATATTTTTCCACACTTTAATGACGTACGAATTATAAAGTTTACTCTTGATTTTTGTTTTCCTCCACTTGAATACATTTATTTATGACAAAAATTATTTTTGAATTTGAAAAATTAGCATCAGTATCTATAAACACTCCCTAAAACAAATTTCATGCATCACACTCTGACCACTACCACATCTTCCCAACTCCAACACCAGTCATGACAGCTGTCTTTTATTCTCACTAATATTACTTCTATTTCTAGTTCTTTGTGTATTATTTTACTCTTTATATTATATAATATCCAAGATCCACTTTTGTGTAATACTTTTAATACTTTCAACAATTTTTCACATTTTTAAGTTGGTTCAGTAAAATGCAATCACAGTTGAAATCCAACTTTCTAGCTGACTGTAGCAAGAGGAAAATAAAAGTTATGCTAAAAATGCACACCTAAATTTTATGCCAAATTAAAGTTGCCTGTACATAATTTTCCAAATACCTGCTGATTTATAGATATATTTATATTATTTGTTCATAATTTATGAATTATTCAATTTATATTTATTGATTTTGTGGCTCAGAATACAGTGTATCTTGGTAAATTTTCTGTATGCACCCAAGAAGATTGTGTAGCCTACTATTGTTGAGGGTAGTATTCTATAAATTATCAATTAGAAAGTGTTAGTGTTTTTCAAGTACTCTAAATCCTCATTGATATTTTGATACTATGTTCTATGAATTATTTTGTTTTTATCTGCTGATAAGAACATTATGCATTATCTGTTTGCATTTCTGTTACTTGGTATATGAATAGAAGTATGTTTTCTGGATGAATTTGCTATTTTAATTATGTTCTTTATATCTGTGACTATTATTTGTTTTGAAATATACATTAATGTGGCCACCCTAAATTTTATTTTCATTAGTGTTTGTGTGGCTTATTTGTTTACTTCTTTACATTTTTAACCTATTTGCATTTTAAAGTGGAGAGCTGAGTAAGTAGCATATAGTTAATGTTTGCTTTTAATTTCCATATGAAAATCTCTGTCACTTAATCAAAGTTTTAGACCATTCACATTAATGCAATTATTGATATAGTTATGTTTAAATCTACCAACTTACTTGTTTTCTCTTTCATCTGTTCATTGTTTCATTTTACCTTTTTTTTCCACCTCTTTTGGATTGATTAGTATTGTATGATTCTGTTTTAATTTTTGTTATCTGTAGTTGTTTTTTTCATATTATTTTAGTAGTTCCTATAAAGTTTGTGATATACATCTTCTCATAGACTACTTTCAAATGATAGTATGTAACTGTATGTAAAGTATAATATATTTACTAGAGTATAAGTCTGTTTATTTTTTTCAGGCTTTGTTTTCTTGTATAGTTCTAGGTTTCCATATGGTATCATTTCTTTCTACTTGAGGGATTTGCTTTAATACTTCTTTTAGTGAGGGTTGACTTATGATGAATTCCTTTAACTCTGCATGTCTAAACAGACTTAATCATAATATTCTTAAAGAAAGTTTCTCTTAGTGATAAATTATGAAGTTACTTACTTTACTATTATCTTCTTACAATTCTTGAAACATTTTAGCCTCTGTATCTTTAAGTGTTGTTTCCTTTCTCCCACTCTTTGGAACTCCAAATGCTTATGTATTTGGCTGCCTACAATTATTTCATGCTTCACTGATGCTCAGTTCTTTTACTTTTCTCATTCAATCATTTTTTTTTCTTTGTTTTACTTTTGGATAGATTTATTTACCATGCCCTCAAGTTTAGCAATCTTTGTTTCTGAAGTATCTCAACTAAAACTGATATTATCATCTTCAGTATATTTTTCACCTCAGCCATTCTAGACCTAATTTCTTACAATCTACTTAATAAAATTGCAAGCTGGAAAAAGATAAATGAGAACTGGTAATAAAGCATTACGTATTTTTCTTTATGAATTGTAAACAAAAAATTAAAACTGATATTATCATCTTCAGTATATTTTTCATCTCAGCTACTCCAGACCTAACTTCTTATAATCTCTTTGAAAAGTCCTTGTTTAGTGACTCTATCATCTGTGTCATTTCCTAGTCAGTTTCAACTGAATAATTTTTCTCTTTTATATGGATCATAATTTCCTGTTTCTTTTGCTTGACTCACAATTTTTTATTGCATGCTAACCATGTCTGTCCTTGGATATGTTTGCATTCCCATAAAGATTTTTGAAGTTTGTTTGCTATTTTACTTGGAAACATTTTTCATTCTTTTGGATCCTGCCTGCCTATGGACATTTTTAGGTGGGATCAAACCAGCATAGAATGTTTTTCTCCATTACTGATGTGAAATTCTTGGGACTGTATTCATTTCAACATTAATTGTAAAATTTTCCTCTCTGGTTTAAAGGAAAGAAACTATTTCAATACTTGTTTGAAGTGTCAAGCACTGTTCCCACTAATCCTTTCAGGTGCTTTTCTTTCAAGCCCTATTTGTTGCCTAATCCATCTGTGAGTAATTATATGCTTGTAATGGACCTTTTTGCTCATTTCTCAAGTTCGACCTCTATGAAGCTCACATTATTTTTCAGTACTTAAATTTGCATTCTGTAGACACCTTGACTTACATTCTTGGTTCTGTGTCCTTACATTAATGACAACTTGGCACTCTATCAGGATTTCCCACCCAGTGCCATGGCCTGAAATATTTCTAGGCAGTAAGATGGAGCAGTTGTATGACTCACTTTGTTCTCCACCTCTGATGGATCACATTACCTTATGTGTAATCATTACCTTATGTGTAATCCTGAAAGCCACAGGTTTATATAGAAAGTATGTTTTTTATTGTTTTTGCTATTCAAGGTGGTAGTGCTATGTATGCAAATTCAATTTCAATTACTTCATTTTGAAAGAAAGTTGACCACAGTGGAGTCTCTTGACTGACAGTTTAGCAAGTTAATCACATCTACATTGAAATCAACTTTTCTAACACCTTCATTTTAACTTTATGATCTTCCAGAAATAACTTTTACCAAATAAATGAAAAACTCTATTGTATGACTAATTATAATTACACTAGTTATATGTTACTTTTGTTTCATAATTTTAAAAATCATTACTTTATTCCTGCTGTTTGATTTCTTAACTTATGACAGCCTGTATATAGCTTTCACCCTATTAGTATATTGGGTATAATTTTCATGCCATGCCTTTCTGAGAAATGGATCAAGTGGAAATATTGAGTAATTTAATTCTTTGTGTATTAGTTCTTTTCTATTTCTTTCATTTTTCTGTCTTTGACCTCTTAGAATTAAAGCACTAGCTTTTGAATTTATCCTTCTTCCATTTTTAAAAAATATTTTAAAATGTTTTGATGATTGATTCTATATGATTTTTATCAATTTTATATACCAATTTACTATTTTTTTATACTAGCTAGACTCTGTCCTTTCTATGCATTTTAAATTTCAAAGATTGTGTTTTTCATTTGGATGGAATTTAATTGGATCACTTTTATATTCCCATTAACTTTTTTTCCACTGGATCCTGTTTTTATTTCATCTTATTTTTCTGTAGAAGGGATTTCTTCATTTCTTTGAAGTTAAACTTTAAATATTTAATACAAACTTTTTACAATGCATGAAGAAAAACATGTTAATGATTTATTATCATTTCTGACTTATCTTTTTCTAACTAGCAATTTTTGCTTTATCTTTGTTTTTGGATACTCATTTTGAATATGAGGAATTTAGTTTTTTGTCCAATTTCATCTTATTTTTACCTTTTTCTATTTATGCTCACCCCGCCTACACAGTGAATATTTGGTTGCCTTGTGCAAAAATAACAATCCTCTTTGAGTCTCATACCTTGCCAGCTTCATGGTGACAATAATAGAGAAACTCGTTGACAGGTATTAGTTGTTGGAATGTATTATCATTGAATTCAATGGCCACAGGATACTTCCTGGGAGGTTTTATTACCATATACCATCCCAGCATTTGAGCCCCAGTCTAGCACAGAGCCCCTCCAATTCTCTTTTCTCCTCAAGACTTTAGATCCCACAACACCAATTACTGCTTCCATGGCGCAATAGACCTGATGCTCAGCAACAATCACCACTTTATTTATATCTTCCCTTAATCCACAAAGATACAGTTTTGATTTTTGACTCTGCTTTCTTTTCTTCTTTTTATTTATTTTAATTATCTTGCCTACAGTCAATATGTTTGAATCAGAGTTGTAACAAAACATAAATAATTTCTATGAAATCTTCATCTAGATTCTTTGCAAAATGGAAAAAAAAAAAAAAAGCCCATACACCAATTGACAATTCTATCACTAGGACTTATTCAATTCTAGAAAACAGCAGGGAAAAAAAAAACCCTGAGAGAAATTAACAACAAAGTTGACACTTGAGTCTCTATTTGCCTCTTTAAGATGATTCATTTTGTAAACTGGGAGACAAACATTAATAATTTTTTAAATTAAAATGACATGACTTCTAAAATTAATTTTTTTTCAAAAAAAAACATAGAGAAGGTCAGCTGTTCATAGTGTGAAACACAGAAATTAGACTAAACGTCTTAGTTATATATAGATTTCTACTTCCAAAGAATTAGTTATAAAAATATTTTTCAAACTTCTAACTTAGAAAATGTATACCCAATTAACCATTGCCTTCAAGGCTTTCTACTTGCATTTCTTATAGTAGAGGTCAAACAGAAGGGTTAATTGGAGATTTCAAAGTGAAATTTTAGTAAAAATTAAAGCATTGCTCTAAGAAATCTGATTTGTTATAAATGTTTTGTAATGTGCCTAAAGCTATATTCCACCAATAACTTCAGGTAAAGTAGTTTCATACTGACTGAAAATACACAATGCTAAAACATATATTAGTTAAATGATGTCATTAAGTGTCTGGTCTCATTTTGGTGGGCCAGTTTAATCATGGAATAAAAGAGAAAATACATATGGTATTAAGAAAAATGGCATACTTATGATTTAACCTTACCAATAGGATAATCTCAACCCCAAGCACAAAGTTAACCATATTTTGATATGCAGTTCAGCTGCAGGCTACTATTTAAAAGATAACTTATGAATGCCCTCAGACTACTGTTATCTTGAATAATTTATTACCACCAACTTCCTGTATTCCATCACATTTCACTATAAAAATCACTCTTTCCAAGGAGGGCAGTGACATTTAGTCCCTCCTAGAGTCTCTCAGGGATTGCCACACATTGCACAGATGACACACATACTCAGAAAAATAAAAACACAAAAACAAATAATAGAGTGAGTTAGCTTGTTATATGTGTATTTCAGTCAAATCTTAGTAGAATAAAAAAAAAACATTCTGATTACTTATTTCTTTGTCCTTTGACTTATAATTTCTGTCTCTCTTATTGAAAAGAATATAATATTCCTTAGAGAAGAGTGCCCTTTTTATGCTATCCTTTGCTAATTTAATGACCTTCATAGAATAAGATGCCTATATTTGTGCATGAGACTCATGCTCAGGCAGTATTACCTTTAGTCAAAGGCTAAGAAATCCCTATCAAGTACGAGTGCGGCCCTCACTTACACGAGCCTGGCCTTGGACTTAAAATCCTCACACCTCAGCCTCAATTTACAATCCTCATACCTCAGCCTCCTGCATTTCTGGGATTACAGGTGTGCTCTACCATACCCGACTGTAAATAAAATCTTATTGGAACATAGTCACACATGCTGTTTTAGTCAGGTTTTGTGATGCTTTGGCTGAAAGAACGGACAAGAACAATAAGAGGAGCAAAAGTTTATTTTGGCTCATGGTTTCAGAGTTTCAGTCTATGGTCATCTGGTTCCATAACTCTGGTCCTAGGTGAGGCAGAACTTCATAGTGGAAGGGCCTAGTACAAGGAAACAACACAGGACATGACAGCCAGGAACCAGAAAGGGAGCTTACCTCAACAGAGACAAAATGCAAATCCCAAAGCACAATCCCAGTGAGCTTCTTCTTCCAGCAACACTTTACCTGCCTACAGTCTCCACCCAGATAATTTACATCCACATGGGTGAGTTAATCCATTGGTTAGATTACAAGTCTCACAGTCCAATCAGTTCACCTCTGAACTTTCTTGCATTGTCTCACACATGAGCTTTGGGGGGACACATGGCATTGAGACCATGACACATGCTTCTTTGCTCATCGTTCTTGGAGGCCCAAAAAATAGGACAACAGGACCATAGTGTCCACATTCAGCAAAAGGTAAAATACTTACACTCTGACTCTCGGGACAATAAGTTGGCTGTCCTCTGCTATCTATCGTACTTTTCTTGGTATGTCATACTGAGTAACTACATAGATTAAGATTAAGATCAGATTAAGAGCAGATTTCAGGCATCTTTTACTCACTCTTCTTCTTTTTTAATCACCAATATCCATCTTCTCCAAAGTTAATCATTTTGTAATTTGACTAAATTCAATCTCTAATGCTTCATTGTCTTCTAATAGTCTCCATCCTGTTCAAACTTTTATTCTTGAGTACCTGAAATAATGTAATACAAATCTTTCTATCATTGCAGCTCAAACCAAATGCCAAAGACAGATGCATCATAATATTTTTATACAACTCTTTACTCAAAAGCATCCAGATTTCTCCCAATTTTTATTTAAATATTATTAGTCTCTCCTCTTCCTCCTTCTCTCCCTTTCAAATTTATATTATCATCTCAAACAGCACTTCTCAGTAGTCACAAAGATAAATGCTATTCATCACTCAGGAAAGTCAAGAAAGCCTCATCACAGTAAATCCCAGTGCTTGTACCTAAGAGAATGAAGATTCCAATAACATCTTTGCTGTAAATTACAGTGTTTTTTAATACCAATCCCTTAAACACAAAAAAAGTTAAAAATTATGTTCTTAAGGAAATTAATATCTTATTCTTCATCTTCAACATTCCAAATGTGAAATGATTTTGCTAAAAGTATATCTTAATGATAAAACTTTTCTTCATGCCTGAACGATGACTGCTGAAAAGTATTTAGGGTGAAAATAGTGTTACTATCTGACAATTGATTGTAGGTATCCTTGGTCATATGCATTGAACTGGGGAAAAACTGGATCTGATCTTTAAGTCTTCTGAATTTATATTGTAGTATAAACGTATTTCTGTTCTGTATCTGAATCTAGATGTCATGTTTCTCTAAGGTTTATGTATTTATTTTTTTAATTTTTTATTGTTGGTTGTTCAAAACATTACAAATTTCTTGATATATCATATTTCACACTTTGATACAAGTGGGGTATAAACTCCCATTTTTACCCCATATACAGATTGCAGAATTACATCAGTTACACACCCATTGATTTACATATTGCCATACTAGTGTCTGTTGTGTTCTGCTGCCTTTCCTATCCTCTACTATCCCCCCTCCCCTCCCCNATTTTTCCATCTTCTAAGGTCTTCTCCTATTTCTCTCTTTAGGGTTCTGTAGTTTTCATTGTATAAGTCTTTCACCTCTTTTGTTAGGTTGATTCCCAAGTATTTTATTTTTTTTGAAGATATTGTGAATGGAGTGGTTGTCCTCATTTCCATTTCAGAGGATTTGTCGCTGATATACAGGAATGCCTTTGATTTATGCGTGTTGATTTTATATCCTGCCACTTTCTCTCTCTAAGGTTTAAAGAGAAGCTTTTCATAGACTCTGATATCTTTTCTAAAGAAATTTTCTTCTGTTTTCTGATATTTTCCCTTAATTTTTTTAGTGATCATTAAAAAGATTTTTGTCCTTGCAAGGTAAACTAAGTCAATGTGTTTTTTTTGCTTGAAGTTGAAAGCATATGATGATTATGCAATATTTTCTCTAAGACTTGACCTAGTAAGTTGTATTGCTGGTTTTCAACACAATCATTGGTGTCTGATTCATCCTACATTGGTTTCTAATGGTGAATGAGTATTCTTATTCATTCTTTAATAATAAATAACAAATGATTTCACACTTTGAAATGTTAAGTTTCAAGCAACTTGGTGAGGTTCTGAGTAATTTGGGAGACCTTGTCTCAAAATAAAAAAGAACTGTGGCTGTGGCTCAGTGGTTAAGCAACCTTAGGTTTAATCCCTGGTACCAGAAAAAAAAAAAAAAACACAAGAAAGAAAAAGAAATATATGCTTCAATTTTGAGCATTGAATAAATGAAAATATCTCTACTTCATTTCAAAATAAATGATAATTTATTTTTAGAAGAACTGAAAAGTTATTTCATAAGAAAGAAATAATATTTCCATCTTCTTTCTATTCTTTGACTTTTAAAATCTTTAAGTGGAACCAAGTATCCACAAACACTAGGGAGACCTGACCTTTCAGTGACAAGTATAGAATAAGTGGATAAACCTCAGGGGGCATATTTGAAAGGAAATATCTAAAAGATAATTAAGTGCATTTTTCAAACTATGGGAAAAGCCTGTGTGGGGCATATTTTTAGTGGAAACTCATTTTTTAACCTAAAAATGCAGGAGAAAGATTATTTTTGCCGGTTTTCAATAGAAATTACCTTGAGAATACTTCTTTTTGAAGTATTTCCCTGAGTTGCATAGAAAATTTGCAATAACAAAGTGATTATTATCACTATATTCATTTTTCATATTTAACATACTGTGTAAGTGAATCTATACCAAACTAAGTACAGTTCCCCTTTAGCTAAACTTGTACTTTCACCTTTGCTTAAACCAGAATGGAAAATTAAAATTAATGGAATGGTGAGATATGTATAGATAAAAGAAAAGGTTGAAAACTAGGGCATCCTGGATTTCTTAGTTCAAATCCCATCTGATCCCTTCTTTTGCCATGGTACAAAAGTTGGCCTTCATATGACCACGTATTATACTGGCTCAAAACTAAGTTGAATCTTATTTTACAAATGAATGCTAAACTAGAGCTCTTGAGTATATGAATTATAAATATGCCCTTATGACCACAGTTTTTATAGATAAAGACAGCACAAAAACATGATTTGGAGTAGAAATAGTTACATGTGATAAACTTTCTTTATCCCATGCACAATTTACTTGTGACATTCAATGTCAAGATGTTCTTTACAGAATGTTCTAAGTGCTGTTGTAACTATGTGCTATATCTCTTTAATCTTTATTTTTATTGCCGTTATACAGTAAACTTGTGAATTCACCAGGGATTTATGTCAGGTCTAAAACATGCCCTTGAAAAAAAATTACTAAAACATGTTATTTAGTAAATAACAGAGAAATCCAAATCCATGATACTTAGATATTTGATGAAAATATACATGGAATAAAAGTTTTGTAGCATGGCCTATGATTCAGAAATACAGTGAAAGAAGGTAACAGAAAAATGAAATTGAAGAGATGGCTGTCTAGCACTAAATGTTCAGTGATGGCATATAAACAGAAACAGCTATTTCAATTAGCTGTTTGTATCAATCAAACAGGATTTTTTTTAAACTTTTAGTTGACAAGACATCAAAAGTCCTAATATTATTTTCAGTGTTTGTTAACTTGCTTACTCAAAACATATGCATGGAGTCCCTAATATGTGGAATGCATTATGATGTATGGCAAAGTTGAATTACATATTACTACAGATATAAGGTGAAATTATCTTTGGGGTGGGTAATAAACTGATATAATGTAAGTTAAAAGTCAATTTTATATGTAATTATTCCCTCTGAAGTTGAGATACTCCTTTAAAATATTGTCACTTTTAGGCAATCTGTTTGAGCATTTAAACATTTAAAGTAAAGCAGTTATGATGGTAAACTTAATTTTTTGTAGGAAAAATAATATATTCAATATTCCATTATGCAATAACTCACAAAATTTTCAATTTCCAAATATGCAAATGATACATGTTGTTTGCTTTATGAAAATAAAATGTTTATTAAACTTGAATTAACTTATGAATCATTTTTAGAAATTTTTTTAAAAATCGTTAATTCTATATTAAAGATAAGAATTCATCATCTAGTAAAAAATGTTTATAGCTGAAATATAAAAATCAGAACATATGGTATTACGTTAATTATTATACTTAAACTTTGTTTCAAGTTTATTTTGATTATTTAGATGTTCTTTTAATACTTTGAATTCCTAAAGGAAAAATAAAATAAGTACAACAGTTTCTATTTTATTACTGTATTTTTCTTGTTCATTTTACATACAAAAATATAATTGCTTTTGTTACCACCACTGTGAAGAAGTAAGTATTATCTCCATAATTTAGATGACAAATAGAGAAATCAAGAGGTTATGGCTAAGGCTACTAATATAATCAGTGGTAGATTCATAATAAGGAGAAGAGTTCACAGGTAACTTAGTTCAAAAGTCAATGGGAAAAACTGTACAACTCTCCATCTTTTTTCCTACTAATGAATTTTCTGAAGCTTTAAGGGAGAATTGTACAATTATGTTTCAAAGTAGTTCTTTGAAATTAGCACTATAACAATGTATATTACTTATAAAAAGTCAAATTACAGAATAAAATGTATTGACTGCGGTCAACTAAAATATATTTTTTTAATTAAGTGTAATATGAAATGGGACATCTTCTAAAAATGATTCAAACATAAAACTGTAGAATTTTTTTTAGTTATTCAGAAATAATGAGCGACAGTAAATTAGTAAGTTGGAAAAAGAAAGAGAAATTCTTCCAATAATTTTGAAGGGATAGTAAGAAAATATAAGAAAAATAGTCAACATAGGAGGTCCGATCTGAACAAACAATCTTTAACGGGAGTTTCTAAAGAAATGAATGATAAGTGGAAAGGAGTTAAGTATTTACAGAAATAATGTCTGGTTGAGCTGCTACATACATGGAAGGTTAAATTTAAAAGGTTAAAATGTAAATTTTGTATTTGTGTTCCCCTTAAAAACAACACCTGGGCTAGCAACTGGTGCAGATGGTCCCACAAAGCAAGAGAGAGCAAAGAAGTGAATAAGATGGTATAGAAAGAAGATAGTTTGTCATTAGCAATTCAGACTCATTCTGCTGGGGACCTCTACAGAACAAGCCCCTGACTTGTCTCTAAGGAGAAGAGAGTGCTAGGACAAATATCCGCTGCTCCAAGAGGAGCCTATTGGGGGTTAACTCCTAAAACTTATAAGCTGCCCTAGGCAGACTGAACACACTATTTCTCTTTGCCTGGGAAGCCAAAAAGTGCAATAGGCACCCGAGTCAGGTTGCTGCAAGGACACTAAGAAACTTGCCACCACAGCTGCTATTAAGTTGTGGGAAATACTGCAACGGAATCATAAATGTCTAACGCTGTTCTGAAATGGCTGACTTAGACAACTTCAGAAGGAGAAAATAACTAATAATGTGCACTATACACATGCTACTGAAATTTAAAATACCAGTGACAATCTCACAGAAAGAAAAAAAAAATAGTTCACATGAAAATAAAAAATACGGGATTGACAGATTCTTCAGCTCCAACACTGCATGGAGAATAGTTTGAAGTAATATCCCCAAATTGCTGTAAGTGAAGCACTTTACAATACCATTTAAATGCATCACTAGGTATTTGCAGCAACCCCAGAACATTTATTGTACATAGATATGGAAGAAAAAATAAACTCTTATTTGATAAACAGATACTGACTTACAAAAATAAACAAGATACTAGTGTTTGGGAGCACTGGATGAACATAAGTATGTTAAGTTTTTAAAACTGACTTGGAAAGTGAACATAATAGGTACTAACATCTATAAACACAACATCTACAAATTAAGTTTTCTAAATTGAAAAATTGCTAATTTTGCAATATTTTCATTATTTTGAGAATATGTACACCTACACAAATATACAGTTTATAGAATACCAATAAAATGAACATCCATGTTTGCCACTCCCAAATAAGAAATAGAACATACCTTACCTTAGAAATTCTTTGATCTTGGGCTAGGGATGTGGCTCAAGCAGTAGCGTGCTCGCCTGGCATGCTCCGGGCGCTGGGTTCGATCCTTAGCACCACATAAAAATAAAATAAAGATGTTGTGTCCTTCAAAAACTAAAAAAATAAATATTAAAAAAAGAAAGAAATTCTTTGATCTTGACTCATCCCTCTTCCCCTCATCCAGAGGTAATCATAATCTTAAATTCTTAATCTGCTTTGCTACTTTTTATGGTATTAGTACATATCTCTCTATAGACACCACCTGTGCATTTATCCATTAATCATTTTGTACTTCATATAATTGGAATTACATATTTTGTGTAATTCAGTTTTTAAATTTGTATTACATTTTAAGAGTTAACATGTTTATACATACAATTTGAGCTCATTCACTTTTACTATTATATAGTATGTTGCACTCTCTGTTACACCATGATTTAATCATCCCTTCAAATATTCTTCTATTGATAGAAATCTGGGCAGATGATTTTGTGTTTCAATGTAGCTATGGCTATATGTAGAGATTTTACCACAGAAAACACTTAAGTTTATCTGCATTAGATATTTCTAAACTGTTTTACAACATGAGTGTAAAATTTTATTCTCCAAAAGAAACTTTGTATACTGACAGTATCCATTATACCACATTCCAGCCCTTCTGTATCTAGTGATTTTTTAAATGAAGTTTGTAAAATTCAATACAGAGGACATAATTAATATTTTTCATTAGGGTGTGTGCTATTTACATTTGAAATTCTTTCTACCCAAAGAAAAGGAAATACTTTTTATAATATCTTTTGAACATGTTTTGCAAGCTTTCTCTTGCCAAAATATCAGTTTTAATATTTTAGTAACTCCTATTCTTCAGTTCCTGGTCTTAGCTGTATCTTGCCTTTTGTCCTTTCATATAAATTTTAGAATTTTATTATTGACTTAAAACAACAGGATTGAGGAGTTTTTTTAATATGTTTTATTTTTTAGTTGTAGTTGGACACAATACCTTTATTTTATGTATTTATTTTTATGTGGTGCTGAGGATTGAACACAGGACCTCGCATGTGCTAGGCGAATGATCTACCGCTGAGCCATAACCTCAGCCCCATGACTGAGGTTTTGATTATAAATATATCCATCTAGTTCATTTTGAGGAAAAATTACAATTTCACCATGTTGAGCCTTGCAATGAACATCATAATTAACTTCTTCCTCTATTTATTCCAGCTTCAGTATCTTTTAATAAAGTTTTATTCTGGACAAATATTTCCCATTGAGTTTAATCTTATCTTGGGTAATAAGTAATATAGTCATTTCTGAAGTAATCATTAAAAATTATTGTTCCTTATATCTAAACCTGAAACCTTGTTTATCGACCATCCCCAGAAAAACTTACAGATATATATCAATTTTAGTTTCACTATGACTCAATTTGTATTTTCTTTACAGACATTCATATAATTATAAACATAATTTTAAACAATGGTTCTAGTGCATGAACTAAAATTGTGTGTATAAACATGTTAAGTCTTAAAATGTAATACAAATTTAAAAATTGAATCAGGCATTTGTCCATCACTATAATAAAACACCTGAGGCAACTAACTTCTAAAGAGTAAAGGTTTATTTTACTTCATGGTTTGGGAAGGTCCGGTCCATGATTGACTGGTTTATTTGCTTCAGGTCTCTGACACAATGCCACATCTTGTCAGGATGATGTGGTGGAACAAACTGCTCACCTCATCAGTCAGGAAGCAAAGGGGAGGAAGAAGAGGAAGATACTAGAGTTGCACAGCCACCTAAGGATCTCCCATAAAGTTCCACCTTCTAAAGAAGACAATTTTTAACAAATGGAGCTTTGAGGAACATTTTTTTCCAAACCATGGTAAGGATGTTTTCATTGCTTGGTTTTAATTTTCTTTGGTTTCTCATGTTCATTTTGAGGGTATCTAGCACAATGCGGAATAGAAGTGATTATAAGTATCTGGTCCAAAATTGAAAGTTTTTAATACTCTTACATTGAAAATTGTATTTGCTTTATTATATTGTGATACCCTTCATCAGCACATTCAATTTTTAATCTCTAATAACTAATTTGTCACAAATTTTTACCAAAAGCCTTTTTAATCTATTGAGATAATAGCATATGCTACTTTCCTCCTGTTATCCATTAATGGGAATCAACTCAACTATGTCAGGTTTACTTTTTATTTAAATTCACTGCTAGATTCATTTTGCTAATACTGTGCGGTATATTAATGACCAGGATAAGAAGTAATTTTCTTGCTTCTATTACTTTCCTTGTCATGTTTTGCTTGGTATTAAAGTTGTGTTAAATAAAATAAGGTAACAAATGTTCCTGCCCTCTCTATTCCCTGTAAGAGTGTGTGTAAGATGGAAATTATTATTCTCTGAAAATTTAGTAAACTTGTCTCTGTGGTCACTTGGATGTGGTATTTAATTTATGTAAAGATTTTCAACTGTTGGCTAAAATTCTCCAGCAGGTATTGAATTGTCATTACGAATCGTCTTTTGAATGAAACTTGTCTCAATCTTAGTAGATCCTTTTTGAAATTTTTTTAAAAAATTTTATACAGTTATTGTAATATTTATTATATCTATTAACTATATTTTAATCTCTGCAGCATCTGTTTCTCCTTTTTCATTAAAAAGATATACATATAGGATGTGTTTATGTGTTTCCTCTGTATTTATAAATGTGTTTTTATGACTAGTCAAGACATGGTCTATCTTACAAATATTTTCGGGGAATCAGTGTAATAGGCTAGGTTATGCCACAGGTATAAAAAAAACACAATATTTTAGTGGTTTGAAAGAAGTACTTTGAATTCCCTACACATCATGTGTTTTGCAATTAAGCATTTTTTTTTCTTTATTTAACTGCAAATCTTCTCAAAAGTCATAGGTGGATTTAATATCCACTATCCTCCACAAGCAACACCACTGATAATCACTTGGGCTTAAGTGAAAAAGTAGGGCCTTTGTCTTAAGGGATCCATTGGGAAATTCCCAGTCACTTCTGTGCACCAAAGCCTTTGGCCAAAATAAGTCACAAGGCTAAGCATCAGTTTAGAGTCATGGAAAGTGCCTGAAAGGAGAATTAAAAATAAAAGTGAAAAGTGCTTATGATGTCTATGCCCATGCATCCTTGGGCTTGTTGATGCTCTCTGTTGTATTTTTTTCCCATTGATTTCAGCATTCATCTGTATTAATTCCTTTCTTCTTTTTTCAAAGTTTATAGTGCTGTACTTTTTATAAACTGCCTAAGGCAGATATCAACACAGTAGTTTTCATTATTAATGGGTAAATAAAATATTCAAGGGTAAACATGTCTAAGTCCTACTTAGGTTTACATTTTCAAATTACATTTTAAAAAGTTATCATTCCTGTGTGTAAAACTGCAGTTGACTTGTATATTAACTACCCATCAAGAAAAATCAGCAAATATATTAATTCTAAAATTCCCCGATGGTTTCTTGTAGATTTTTCAAGTGCTTTACATGCTTTCATTATGATCCTTTGCAAATAGCTCTGCAAACTTACTAGTTTTGCAAATGTCTTCCCTGGTTATCATACTTTTTAAAAAAAATATAGAAAACATTTTACCATGTTTTTTGAACTATTTTAATCAAATTTGCCATATTAATCTCTATTCATTTGTCCCTGAAACATGGCAAAATACCTCAGTATGAGAATAGATTTGTCATTTTCCTCATAGTTTCCTGTAAAATTTTGATTTCTGTGTTTCAAACTATGATATTAAAGGTATGTTGATTGAAATTATAACTAATAATACTGTGAGGACCCCATTTCAAAATTATAAAAGATGGAATGTGTGCCAAGGAAGGATCATATATTGTATCAACAGCATACTACAGGGACACAGCCACATCAATGTTTATAGCAGCACAATTCAAAATAGCTAAATTGTGGAGCCAACCTAGATGTCCTTCAGTGGATGAATGGATAAAAAAAAATGTGGCATTTATACATAATGGAATATTACTCAGCACTAAAAAAAATAATAAGATCATGGCATTTGCGGGGAAATGGATGGCATTAGAGAAGATTATGCTAAGTGAAGTTAGCCAATCCCCAAAAACAAATGTCTAATGTCTTCTCTGATATAAGGGGTGGTGACTCAAGATGGGGTTGGGAGGGAGAGCAAGGGAGGAAGATTACCTCTAGATAGGGAATAGGGGTGGGAGGGAAAAGGAGGGAGAACGGGAATAGCAAGGAGGTGGAAGGAGACGGTCATCATTATACACAATTCATGTATGAGGATGTGAATTTGGTGTCAACATACCTTATGTACAAACATAGATTTGATAAATTGTGGTATAAAGATGTATTAAGAATTGAAATGCAAAAAAAAAATTATGAATGTAATGCACTCCTCTATTGTGATGTAAGAAATAATAAAAAAATTAAAAAGCATGATGTCACAGTGTAAAAATAATTCATAACCAAAACACTGAAGAGACCCCCTAGAAGAACACATAATGAAGAGGAAATAATAAAAAGAAATCAAAACACGCTAATTTGGAGTTACATGAAAAATTGGAGTAAAAATAACAGGAGGAAATTAATCCCAATAATTTTAAAGCTCATCAATTAGAAAATTGAAGCTGAGCTATTACTCCAAAAGTTACTCTCATCACACCAACAATAAGCATAATTCAGCAAATAGGTATTCAAAAGCTAAAAATGCTAAAAAAGTATACCATGCAAAAAGTCAGAAAATAAAGACTTAAAAAGTACTGGTGGTTCAACCCCACACGTTCTTTTTCCTAGCAACATCTTTACATAGGGTCTTGAGATAGGGTCTTGCTAAATTGCTAAGGCTGGCCTCAAATTTGTGATCCACTAACTCAGGCTCCCGAGTACCTGGGATTATAAACATGCACCACTAAGCATGCATGGATTTCCTTCAACAGTACACATATGTTCTTATTGTCTATTGTGTTAACTACTAGAGAGAATCCTAGATTTCCAGTTGAAGCAATATTACTTTCGAAATTAAAATCAGAATTCAAAGTATAACAGAGATAAAAATGGGATGGAATGGTTTTATAGGGTAAAGATACTGAAAGCATGAACTTCAGCTTCTATTTTTATGTTTGGACAAGAGAATTCCAGTCAAACAAAATGAAAACTGATATGTTATGCATTCATGCCCACATCCTCAAGCTCACATTGCTCTGCAGTATCATTTGACCTCTCCTTTCATAACTTAACAACTATTATTCCCATACCTCTATGCTTTTATCGAGTGCTTATTACATGACACAAACTTATAGAAATAGTTCTCATCAACCTGCCAGTTAGATGAGAGGTGAGAGGAAACCTGCCTGCAGTTAGAGAATGGAAGCCAAATATTAACCTTGCAATGAGTACCAACTAGTTCATGTGGAACACTGGAACACTACTTTTCTTAGGAATAATAACAGAAAAATTTTAAGAGTAATTTCGTGAATGAATCAAAGGAAAAAGGTCAATTAAAGCAACTTTCTGTATCATCCTAACTTTATTTTATTAAATAAGAAGCTAAGTCTTGAAGTCTTGTCATTCAAAGACATGAAAAAAAAAATGTTTTCAGCTTTCTCCTTTTGTCTTGTTTCCAGGAGTGAAGAGGAGGTTACAGCACACATAATTAGAGATTTAAACAATTGGGCTGAGATAATAAAAATATGAGTGGCAATTCGTACAGGCCCTGTATGAAAAGACTTAGAAATTTAGAGAAAGATATCTATTTTGTCCAAATTACACTATATGTCTGTCCAAAGTATAATCTTACAGCAAGTAAAATATTATAGCAATGTTTTTTTTTTCATATTCATGATTAAGAGCTACTGTTGTTCAACTACAATTTTAAAATTGTCTTTAGTCTGGAGCCCACGTTAATGATTCTTTTTGTATTAGTTGGCTTTGCACTACTATAATGGAATACTTGAAAGAGATTCTGTATAAAGAAAAAGGAGCTTATTTAGCTCACAGTTTTTCAAGTTCACGAGCATGGCTTCTGCATTAATTCCATTCTGTGAGGACCTCATTGCAAATGACAAAAGGTGGAGTATGTGAAGAGGACAGATCATATGTTGTATCTTGAGCCGAGGCAGGAAGAGAATGGGTCTCACAGCACCTTCTGAGGTGAACTTCCTAGTAACCCAAATGTACAAGGTCTGCCCTCTTAAATGTCCACAAGTGCCTTCTAATACTGCCACCTTATGAACTGAGTTCCCTACTCAACAACCTTTGGTAAGACACAAACTGTTCAAACCATATCACTATCCCTATCTGAAATATTGCTGTTCTCATGACAGAGATAATATAAAAACTCACGACAGAAAATGGGGTGGCTCTTAAAAATCTCTTGAAGTGGCTTTTCACACCTTCGTGTTCCATTAATTTCAGTCACATCATCAAGAAAATATCAGTGTGGTAAAGTATGATTTCCCAGAGGAATGAGAACTGAAAGTCATTTTGTAAGTCTCCTATTACTGATATAACCAATTACCATAATTTTTATCTTACAAATACATTATCTCACAAAGTTATCATCTTACAATTAGAGGTCAGAAGTCCTAAAATCATGATATCAATAAGGCTGCCTTTCCTCTAGACAGCCGAGTGAGGTCCTCCATTTCCTGGCCTTATCCATCTTCTAGTGGCCACCTGTGTTCATTCTGTTTCTCTCTGCCTGTCTCTCCTGCTTCTGTCTTTTTCTCTCCCTCTTAAATTCTAACCTTCTTCTTTTCTCCATTTAATAAGGACTCTTATTACATCAACCCACCTGGAAATACTATGATTCTCTCCCCATCTCAAAATCCACAATGAATCATGTCTACAAAATATGTTTCCCTGAAATGTAACATGCTCACATGTCCTAGGGATCACAACATGGACAGCTTTGAAGGATTTTTTTTTTATCCTACCACAATCAAAATACCTAGCCTTGGGTTGGGGTTAGAGTACTTACCTTGCTCTTATGAGGTCCTGGATTCGATCCTCAGCACCACATAAAAATAAGTAAATAAAATAAAGGTATTGTGTCCAATAACAACTAAAAAAAGAAATATTAAAAAACCCACCAAGCTTCAAATCAACAAGAAGAAAGAGATAATAATTTGCTAATGTAAAAAATTATGCAGGCACCCCTCCTGTTCACAACCAAATCATATCCTTTCTCTTGCATGCTAATATGCTCACACCTCTTCGGCAAGAAGTAAATCCAAAGTCCCCATCTAGGAACAGAATCAGTGTACCAGACCACAGGATATTTTCAATGACAGATCTGTGTGTATTTTGTTTTTATCTTGAAATTAAAGAATTAAAAAGATGTGCATTAAGTACAGGACAATGTTGACAAACACTCTTATTCAGAAAGAGGAAAAATGAAAGTTGCAGAATGGATACTTCTCCATAACTGTTCTGAAATTCCAATGGAGGAAGGTGACCTCCTTGACCAGCCTTTTCTATGGACCTTTACTCTGCCCTCTGCACGTTGTTTAGCAATATCTGTCTTGTTCCTATCTAAAGAAGGCAGTTGAGAGAAGTCTGTCCTTGGGGCCTAAGAATATTTTTCCAAGGAATTTGGGGCTTAAGGGCAGTCTCTGTTAGATCATTTGAGGGTTTGTATATCTCAAACATCTTGTAACTCTATTTTATAATTAGTAATGTGCCTCTATTATTTTGGGACAAAGTCTCTCTTTCCAGTCTGAATTCTAGGTAATTTGAACTTAAAAGGAGAGCTGTACCTTATATGTTTTCCTCTGAACTCCTTTTTATCAAACTGTTTACCAGATAATCAGAACTATGAACTGAAGCCATGATGGCTGTAACCTGGTTCCATCCTTACCACAAGACTGATTTTATTCTGTTTGGCTACATAATGCTCAAGTTTTTTTTTTTTTTTTCCCCCATAGTTAGATGATGATCAATTGCCTATCTCTACCCTGCAGGTCCCAGTATGTAGACTCTGAATTCTTTATTTACTCCTGTATATACATGATTTGCTCTTCTGAACTCTTCTTATCATGCACTGCAAAATGTAGCCAATAGTATCAACACTTCATTTCCAGACTTTTTCAACTAAATCCAAGGATTCATTTAATACATTATCTGTGTTTCAAGTTGCCATTGGAGACACTTTCACAAAATGATCCATCTTCACAATGCATAGGTTGACAATTTTCCAGTCTTCAGATAGATTTTCTTTGCTATACAACGCCCGTGCAAGAGCCTAAGCCACTTTAAAAATTAGTAAATGAATAGATAGATAAAGCTCCTCTCTGTTGGAAAGGAATCAATATCGGGTTAGGCATAACACCCAAATATCAGTAGCTTACAACTACACATATCTACATATTTGCTTATGTTATGTATCCAATTAGGATAACTTTCTGTCTTCCACACCTTTACTCTGCACCCACACTACAGAACTCATTAGTGTAAATTATAAATTACAACGATCTTATTTACCACAAGTTTTGGCACATAGTAGGAATACAATGTGTTTATATATATGTGTGTGTGTATATGTGTATGTGTGTATTTTATATATATATATATATATATATATATATATATATATATATATATATA
>NW_026000211.1:15970167-15975717 GCF_001458135.2 Marmota marmota marmota | reverse complement strand
TTCTATTTATATATATATATATATATATATATATATATATATATATATATAGCATATATACATATATAGAAAGAAAACTAAATATTATTTATATATAGAAAGAAAAACTATTATATATACATACATATATATACAGATACACATACACATATATATATAAACACACACATTGTATTCCTACTATGTGCCAAAACTTGTGATGAATAACAAATAAGATTATATATATGTGTATATATATGTATATATATTCATAAATACACATATATATACATATACATAAAGAAAAACTAAATATAATAGATTTTCTTGGTAGAAAAATTAGAAGAAAGAAAAAACATGAAATAATATGTAAATGTGTGAATATTTTTATGTCTATATATGACTTAAAGAAAAGCAGTTTGCATTGTAAAATCAGATTTGCACGTTGATCAAATTCCTCATGAAGAATTTTCTAATAATTTTGAAGGAACAGGCAATCACACAATAGTGGCATGGCGTGGTCTGAACTATTGAAGGCAGCCCCTCTCCTTCCCTTTGGACATGTGCTTCTTGGTCATGTACTCTCTGATGGGATAGAATCTCTAAAGAGATCTTCTCAGGTGCCTCACACACAAAAAGTGTGTTTATTAATCATATAGTTGTAACTTGCATGACATTTCCCAAAGAAAGTGCCAAAGATTGTAGCTTTGCTTTCCAAAAGCAACCCTAAACCTCAGGCAGTCTGCTTAAGCATTCCATAGATAAAAACCCTCCTCATGACAGTATAATTAGTCTGTTTGCCAAGAGGTCCAATTATCAGCATGTTTTCAGGAAGATTAGCCTAGGTCACCTGCCTTCCTTCTCTAGGAATGTCCCACAGGTAAGGAGAGATAAATGAGTCACAGTCCAGTTTAACTCTTTAACATTTTGGTAAAATCAAAATAGGGGGAAAATGCCTAAGGACTAATTTATATTTGTAGAATAAGTATGTCATAAGGTAGCCTAAAAAAGTAATTTTATATAATGAAATAAAATATTCTAGACCTTAGTAGATATAGAAACAAGATAGTAAAAACAAACAAAACAGCCTTAAAACAACAATATATTTTTGCTAATGTCATACTGTCATACAAGTAAAAGTTATAGTAAAATATTGAGAAACTGTTAAAATGTTGTAATTTTTCCTTTGTTTATCACTATACAGTAATAGAATGGGTTTACAAATCAGAAAAACTAAATATAATAGATTTTCTTGGTAGAAAAATTAGAAGAAAGAAAAAACATGAAATAATATGTAAATGTGTGAATATTTTTATGTTTATATATGACTTAAAGAAAAGCAGTTTGCATTGTAAAATCAGATTTGCCCGTTGATCAAATTCCTCATGAAGAATGTCATGTCAGTATGTTAAAGAGCAAGCTACTAAATATACTTTTTGGCAGAGAAATGTGACAATTACTCATTTGTTTTATGGGAAAAATCAGACATAGGTTGAAAGTTATAAGGCAAGAATGTAAGTATTTAAGTGTTAATTGTAATAATAAAAAATAATACTTAAAATACAATGTAAAGAGATGTAAATACATTAAAATGCACTAACTCTATGCCCACATTGAAAATTGATGATGATTTAACATTTGGTAAAATCAAAATAGGGGGAAAATGCCTAAGAACTAATTTATATTTGTAGAATAAGTATGTATATATAATAGTTTTTCTTTCTATATACATAAATAATATTACACTTAAGTGTAAATGAATTCTAAGTCTATAGCATCAGCCAAGTCTCTAGTTGTCTCTGTAATTTTCTAGCCTTTACTGTCTGATATTATATTAAAATTGATGAGTATTTTTAAATGGCTACTTGTGTATGATAATTGTAGTAAAACCTATGCAAGTCAAACTCTGGAAAACAGGGGATCTAGCAACTAGAAATCAACCCGAATTTTAATAAGAAATACCCTGAGTTAAATGCTAATAAATACCCTGACTATATGTGTATATCATACCAGAAAAACTGCTGTGATCCCAAAAAGAAACAATGTCTGATAGACAATTATTTGTTTTGTTCAAGTTCCTTTCATCTTATATTTGGAATTCAAAGCAAGTTACAAGTCAAAGTGCACTGAATAATCAAGGACTGCATTTTACCTCTGGTATTTGATTTAAACATCATTGCATTATAACAATTTAAATTTATTTTATTGTCTTAGAAACTCCTAAGCACACAAGAGGCCTTTACTATGGAGTTGGGTCTTGTTATACTGGGTTTAGATTAATGTTAAAAGATTAATTATCTGGGGGCTGGGGTTGTGGCTGAGTGGTAGAGGGCTTGCCTAGCATACATTAGCACTGGGTTCAATCCTCAGCACCACATAAAAATAAAAAAAAATATTGTGTCCACCTAAAATTAAAAATAAATATTAAAAAAGATTAATAATCTGATTATGATATATTTTTAATGATACCAAGTATTTTGTCACAGTCAATGATTTGAATTGTTTTAGGGTATCTTTACATAATGCTACATTTTAAATTTTGATTGGAATACACTTTATTCTGGCTTTTAAAAGAAGTAATATGAAAAGACTTCTTCATGTTGAGATAACTACATTCAAGGACAGCAAGTAGACGTAAACGTAACGTGTTTTATGGCCAACTCTTTTCATGTTCATCTATACAATCAAATCCCAAGTGCTGAGCCTTTAAATTTCAAATGAAAATGAGTTGATATACTGAATGTATGGGGAAATTTCAGTGCAAGTAGAAGATTTTCAGAATATTTTAGTTCATATATAATTGCTGTAAACCTTTGTTATAATCCATTCTGCTTTTACTTTATTTCTTTCTCCATATGCTGAAAAGGTAAAAAACTATAAATTATTCTAGAACACTAAGAATAGAGCTCCACCAACCTAAATTGTTATAGCATAATGAAAACTGAAATAACAACCTCAGAATTTTAAAAAGAAGAATAAAGATTTCAGTGTATTGAGATACATAATTTCAAACCCATTTTAATACTACCTACTTACTTTTCTTTTTCCCCAGTAAAATTACTCAAGGTTTATTAGGGATGGGGAGGGGAGAGCTATTGGCAAAGCATATTATCAGCAAAATATGTATAGAGACAGAATATAATTTTGTATAACTGAAATAGGTAACTAGACTTTCAAGTTGTGACACTTAATGAACTAGAAAAACAAATTTTAATATCACACAAATCTATAGTTTATTTTCTCCACCGAAAATGTTTATTATCTCCCGGTGGTGGTGGTATTTCTGTAGCTTTTGTTTCAGCATTAAGATTATTAAGCTTGCCTTTTCTGTTCTCATTACTAGAATATTTTATAGGTAAATCCACTCAAGGAACCTATTGTGCTTTCTGATCAAAGTGGAAAGTGATGCCAGGCTATAATAAGCAATTTAATTTTTAATGAGCTTATTTGTGCCCAAGGTCATAACAAAGGTAAAAAAAAAAGTTAAAATAAAACTACAGCAAAACACTAATGACAATGCCCCAAATATGACTAGGGCAAGATAATATTTGGTAGAGAGCACTTTCAAGTATCTCAGTGGTATTTTTAAATTTTATTTCAAAATAAAAACTTAGCTCAAGTAAGTTGTTAGCATATTAAGTAATATAAGCATTGATAAAAATGAGTAAGACTTTTCTCCTCAAAGAAGTAAATAAAGCTGTTTGTGGAGCTTAAATCTCTAAGTTAAAATATTTAAGCAGTTTTAGTAAACTCTATGTTGTTTTTCCATTATTATTTTCTAAGTCTATAAAATTTTGGATATTGCTTTTCACTGTTTTCCTGCATTTTATATTTTAACATTTTTTCAGCTGGGATGTGGGTGCACGTTAAATACTGAATTTGGTTTACTACTTGAATAGTGATGTTGCAGAAAAAATATTTTTATTAATAAATATCCAATAAGTTTGACACCTTTTATTATAATATCTATTAAAATGATAGTGATTTTGAATTATCACTTTTTCATTATTGCTTTAATCTGAATATATTACCTAAAGGCACAAACATACACAAAATTCTTGCTTAAAATAAACATCCTGGGTGAAAAATTAAGACCTTTTCTACATAGTAGATATTCCATGTTCTAGTTTTATATTTGATTTCTTCAGAAACGATATTAATTCTTTTATGTTAATGAGTAGCATACAGTGTAGAAACTTTAAAAATACCTTTCGTTCAAAACAGATTTTAGATACATTGCCCCTAAAGTCCCACTGATAAACAATGAAAATTAACTAACAAAAAATGTGGAGAAAGAAGGACAAACTGGAGGAAAATTATCATCAGTTGATGACTGTTGACTCCTTCGGCCATTATTTTAATATTAAGTTATTATACATAATGATCTTTTGTCTTCTTATGCTGTAGGGATACCTAATGATTTTTGCTGAATCAAAGGCTTATTTCAATTTCCCTATGTGGAAGAGTAGACATAAATATATTGCCTCCTTTTGTGATAATTCAGTTTTAAATGAATTATCTAGAAAATTATTAGTCCTGTTTAATAAAATTACTTAATATATTGTAGTTTCATATAGAAATTTGATTCTTTCAAGTCAGTGGACAAGCCCCACTTTTAACTTTGGTATTCCTTTTTCTCATAAATGTATGAAACTTAACAATTGGAAACTACTTTTATTGATAAATAATGGTATTAGTTTTTGATAAAATGTTATACTGCTATAATTTGAGTAATTCTTCAACAGATGAAAAATCATAAGCCAGTGTTGGCAATCCTTAAAGCATCAAGTTTTAATTTTCTTTACTATCAATTTATGCCCACAAATTTTTCAAAACGAGGTGGGACAGTAGGAATGAGTTAACATATTTAGATACAAAAACAACAACAACAACAAAAAAACCCTGGAAACTATTCACATATATAAATGAAATTAAATTTAATTATGAATCTATTAGAAGATTACAAAACAACTTGGCATGAAAAGAAAAACCCTGGAAAATTACCTTAAGTGGCATTTCTGATTTTCTACCATATCATTATGCTGATTTATTTTTCACTTCTGAATTGTCTTGCTTGTAGCATACTATCTGACCAAGTTTCATTTTATACTTTGTGACAGTGTACACAGTAAGCTTGTTTCTCCATTTTCATATTAGCACAAACATAAAAACTATAGCAACATTCATATTTTCAACCACAGCTCTGAATTTCAGAGATTTAGGCACACATTACCTCTCCCTTCTTTTTTAGGGCTTCACAGGGTGAGGTGTAGGAACAATTGTATTTCTTTCTGGAAGCTGAGGGGAACTATTTGGTTCTCAGTTTAATCAGGTCATTAGCAAATTTCACTTCTTGTTAGTTGGAGAACTGAGGTCCCTGTTTTCCTTGCTAGTGGTTAGCTGAGGGCATTCTCAGCTCCTGAAGGCTACTCTAAGGTCCTTGCCATTTAGGACCATTTCTCATCAAAGTCAAAATGACAAAATCTTCCTCTGGCTGAATTCTTCTCTTGCTTCTAATATCTAACTTCTTTATCTTTTTAACACTTAGCTGGGGTGGGGTGGAGTGGGGGG
>NW_026000211.1:15939219-15969722 GCF_001458135.2 Marmota marmota marmota | reverse complement strand
GGAGGGGGGGAGGGTCTTTTTTAAAAGACTTATTTAAATAGGACAGACATGACCTGGAAAATTGTCTCTATTAAAGTAAACTATGGCACCTAACATAATAATAGTCACGGGAGTGAAGTTTGTATTTAGTCCATAGGGATTTTGCAGGGTTTGTACACAAAAGGGTAGAAATCTTGAGAACTGCCATAGAATTCTGCTTTCCATAGTTTGTCTTGTTGACATCTTCCTATTGGGAATTTTCTGAATCATGGAATAGTATAAATCCTAGAAGAGTGAGGTCTATGTAAGGTATAATTAATTAAAACAACTCCTATTATTTAAATATATGAATGTATATATCTGAATATGTGGAAAAGGACTCAAAGTAGTTTCTCTATTTTGTTTTGTTTTGTTTTGTCTTCAACTCTGTGTGACTATGCAAAGCCTCAAAGGATTATAATACAGTTAAGATCCTAGGGAGGCCGAATTTAGAGCAAATACTCTAGGTAAATTTTTATTCAGTGTGTTAACCAGTTTTCCATTACTATGACACAAATACCTGAATTTTTGACTTAAAAGAAGGAAACGTTTATTTTGATTCACCGTTTCAGAGGTTTTAGTTTATAGTCAGTTAGTACTGTAACTTTTGGGTCTGTGGCAAGATAGTACATCATGGTGGGGAGTATGTGAAGGAGGAAAAGCTTACTTACCTTGATTGCCAGGAAGGAGAGAAATAGAGAGGGGGGAAGGGAGAAGAGGGGGGAGACAGAGACACAGAGAGAGAAAAAGAGTCCAGGCCCTAATATTTCTTTCAAGGGCAAGTCCCAGTGACCTTACTTCTTGTATTTAGCTCCACCTCCTAAAGGTTCTACCATCTCCAAATAGCTCCAGAGTTTGGCAACCAAGCCTTTAGCACATGGACCTTTGGAGGATGTTTAAGATTCAAACCATAACAACCAGTTACCAGAGAAAATAGCTCATTCTAACACATAGACAAATTTATTTTACAAGTGGAACAATCACATGTTCACTTTCAAGATCTTAAACTATCATTGTTAAACATTTATTAATGTAATACAATCCTTGTAAGGAAGGGTCTCATGTGAAATATAATACTTTCTAACTAAAAACATAAATGTAAAATAGTAATGTCAAGCATTTTAATATATTCATTCTTCTGATTTGTGTGCTTAAGTGTAGTGCTACTGATGAATCAGCATTGATATTCACTCTTTACAATTAATTCAAGTGATGCTGGAGAGTAAATAAAAATTCAGTTATTGAAGTGCTTGCTCATCATTTGAATAATCAAGATCAATGCAAAATAACAAAGTGTTTTTTAAAATGTGTAATACATATATGAAAACCAAATATTTTCTACTTTTACAACTTTACTAAATCTCTTTTATCATTTCAGAATTTTTTGTTTTTAAAGCTATATCTATGTATGTATCTATCTATACACACACAAATATGTATTTGTATATGTATATATATATACTTGTGAGTTGACAATTATTTTAAATACCATCTAATTCAACAGCTAGTTATGTATAGCTTCTCCATATAATTTCAAAGATCAATGAATATCATCCAGTTCAAACCTATAATTACACAAATGAGAAAATCAAAAATAATCCTATAGAATTTGATGATTTGGAAAACACAGTGGCTCATCCCTTCTTTTTGTAGACATATTGAAACATATTTCTCCTGATATTCATAGGAGAATGGATACCTATATCCATATAGATGTTGATATGATCCCATGTAGGTTAGCAAAGAAAATCCTATGAAATATTTGAAAAGTATATTTGGCGCCCACATTATTCTTTTATTTTTATCTCTGTTCTAGACACAGATGTTAATTCCATATGTCACAAAGAAAACTGGGCAGATTACAATGAATTATCAGTTTGAATCTTTTAACTACACAGAAATTCTATGGAAAAACAATCCCAATAAATGTCATTCAGCAATAATATTTCAAGAAATAGGGGCTGTAGCTGTAGCTCAGTGGTAGAGCATATGTGAGGCACTAGGTTCAATCCTCAGCACCACGTAAAATAAATAAATAAATAAATGCATTGTGTCCAAATATAACTTAAAAAAAAATTCAAGAAATAGAGGTTGACAGAGAAGCATGGGACATATTGTATTTTATTTGTTAACCATGGCTGTTAGTAATTCTGTACTTCATTATTTTTATCACCTATTAATATTTTTCTTAGTACTGGGAAAAATATGAATACTTTTGTTTGCAGAGTCAGAGCTTTATAAGCAAACATTACTGGAAACATGGATTAAATTACAAGGTTTGGAAATTAAAGGGAGATGAAATACAAGGGGAAGTTCAGAGTTATATTCATAGATTTATTTCTGCAGTTATGTGTCTATATCCTAAAGAGTTGTAAATCAGAATCCTTCTATTTCTTTTCTTAGAGAGTTGTTTTTCTTTGGTATTAAAAATAACAGGAAGCTGAACAAAGTGGTGCACACCTGTAATCCCAGTGACTCTGGGGCTGAGGCAGAAGGATTCCAAGTTCAACTCCAGCCTCAAACATTTCGCAAAGCCCCTAAGCAACTTCACAAGACTCTAGGTTCAATCCTCAGTACCTAAATTAGTCAATTATCAGGAAAAGAGGGTGGGTGTTGTGTAGTAATTTCTACACAAATCCCAAAATTCTTAAATGCAGGGTTTCTATCCTGAGATACCAACTACAGGGGCATCACTATGTGGCTCCTTTCACATTTTCCTGAGAGAAAAGGTGTGGCTTTGAAATTGATTAATTTATTGCTTTTAGCCTTCATCTGATTCAGAAACCTAGAAATGGCTTCTAGGATCAAATAAATAGAAACCTATGTGTACTATGTTAATCGAGAATTTATATGCCCCAGTGATTAGCACTTAGACCAAAATCTAACAGGAATAACAAGAAAACAATGAAATATCTAATGAAAAATTCTGAAAAACGTCATGAAGGAAATAAGCAAGGTATGGTAGTGAAAACCATGGTGAGGTACTTTTGGGTCCACTCACATTAAACATTGTCACAGAAACTGTAATATTATATTATAAATTAATTTTCTTGCCTCCTTTACCTATTTGCTTGTGAGCTTTTTGAGGATAATGACAAGCTCTATCCATTTTTCTATTCCCAGTAAATGCCATTTGGGGTTTAGTAAATATTGGGAGATTAATAAATTAATAGATACTTAAAATTTTAATTTCCCTGTCATAAGTAAAAAATTACTAATCTAATCTCAAGGAAAGCTGTATTAGCAATTTTCCTCCTGTCTCATCTAAATAGATTGTATCATCAAGATTTTTTTGAAAAAAAAAGGAAGTCCTATTTTCCAAAGATATTTAACTACTGATGATAATGGCATCATTCCTTTCCTATTAAACTGGAGGCATATTAAATTTTAAAGATTTCAAGCAAAAATATCAAGAAGTTAATGCTTATATTTATTCAAATTAAAATAAAATAGTTTTTGATAGAAAATTGATATCACCAGTTTTAGAGGTGCTTATGACACTGGTATAATTAAGACATTATTCATGACCACAGGAGTATGTTCTCTTATAAAATAAGCATGGACATTATCAAAAGAATAAAATTTTATATAGTGATGGGAGAACCTTAGGCCTTTGGTCTTCTATTTCTATCTTTAATATTTATGTACTAAGCCATTTTAATAATAATAATGTTCACATTATGCATGTTAGAAATATTAGTTAATTTTTGAATATTGTGGTCAAAAGAAGTGTCATGGGTTAACACTTTAAAGTTTTGATGAGTTATGTCTGTGTTATCTTTTCTTCTATGGGCAATGCCTTTTTGCGTTTCCACTTTCATATACATGCTGAAACCTACTTTGGGGCAGTTATTTTCTTTCAATTGACTTTGCGCTTCCTAGTCCTATTTGGTGTATTGAAGTTTATGCTCCAGTGCCTTGTCCTGTCTCAGAAAAGCTTCACTTGGTTTCCTTATATATGTACTGTCTTTTAAGTCAGAGCTTCTTCTAATATGAAGGAGAAGAGCTATTTGATTACTCAAGTGTAACTCTTGTTTTCTAGGTTTATCATTTAAAGGCACATTTCTAGGTTTATGGTTTTATTTATGAAACTTATAATCATATCTGTGTCTATGCTGTATTATTTACTTGTAATTTATTGACACACAGTGGACTGGGGAGAGCTATTTGAATTCAAGGAGATGGAAATAATTTTGTTATACCTTGAATAATTATTGCGTCGCAGTACCATGTAATGATTTCAATTTATTCTAGGTTTGTTTGCATTAATCTTTCTCTGTATCAAATAAAGGTCTTAGTATAATTACAGTTAAAATGGCTGCGATCATGGAAAATTGGAAACTTTAGCTTTAAAAGGTAAGGCCATTTTTATGTTTTGCATCCCCCAAAACAAAACGGAATAAATTTATGTTGTTTAAGTAAAAGAGTGGATAAACAAAACATATTTCATTCAAATGATATTTTTCTTTTCATATTATAAATAAGATATTATTGATATATATATATACTGCTGAAATTTCTACTCGTAAATTATTTCTCCAAAAATTGTTGTGAAAAGAATAACAAAATAACTGCATATGAAGTGAGATTAATGGCACAACAGGTTAAATAAATAAACAAACGCTAACAGTAAAGCAATTAAATGTGAAAACCCCGGCACTGGACTGGCTATGTCTGTATTTCAATCTAATCATTTACTTATTGTATTATTTGGGGCAAGCTGTTTAGCTATTGGGTGACTCATGGAGATATAATAATACCTGTTCCTAAGACTAAAGGAATAATTAAGTGAGTTAATACATGTCACATTACCATCTAGATGTGATGTTCAAATTTACCCTGTCTGTATGCCTCGAATAATTATAGACATTCACAAATGGTGGTTTCAGACTCTTAGTTGCTTGAATATCTGTGCAGAGAGAGTACTTTGAAGTTTTTCTGTTGATATTTATCCTAAAACCAAATGTTACAAAAGTCCTGTTAAGGATAAACTATCAATGCCAAAGTAGAAAATGCATAAGAACAACATTTTCTTCAGGTAAGAGTTATTAGAACTATTACTAGAATTATTACTCTCACTCCAATTGCTTAAAATAAATAAGAGAGGAGAAATAAAATGTGAAGAAAAGAGAAGATGCCATAAGCAATGGTCAGATGAAAATGATGAAGACCAAAGTACAACTTTTTGAAGTAGATCTTTATGTAAAGCAGAAAGACAAATGATTGAACATAGGAATTAAGAGTCATCAAGGTTAGAAAAAGAAGAGTAACTTTCCAATAGGCTTTAGAATTACTGAACAGGTAAGACATAAACAACAGACAAAAATGTATTGGCTTAGACATTGTTAATAATTGAGAAAAGAAGACCTGAATTCTCAGATTTAGAAAATGGAGTAAATCACAAGCTAGTTAAAGGCAAAGATACCCATCGTTAGATATATCAGGTTCAAACTGCTGAACTCCAAAGATAAGAGAAAATCTTAAACTGAAGTCACAAAGGACAGATATTGTCTATCCATAGGATGAGTTATAAAAACCAACAGCACATTTCTTATCAAACAACAAAGAAAGCTAGAAGATAATAAAAAATGGAATTCTGGGCTGGGGAATTGTAAACAACAAAGGGCTTAAGGACACATACACGAACACACACATATACCCTCATATAGATTTAATATAACATGTAATTTTGCAGAGAAAATTTTAAAGCCGATTGAGTCATTAAAGAAAATATAAATAAGAAATATACATTCTTTACTATTAGAAAGTTAAAAACCTCAACCTCAATTTATCAGGACAATGTGGTGCAATTCCAACTAAAATACTGACATGATTTTGTTGGTGGTAGTGGGTATGTGTAACTGAAATACAGACCCAATTCACTCCTGAATGTAAAGCAGAAGGTAGAGAAGTTGATTTATAAAACATTAAGGCTTATTATCAAGATATAATAATATATGTATTTTGGTATTAACATATGGATTCACATATTGAATACTTATAAAATAGAAAGTTACAAGAATAGAACCACAGGTACTTGGTAGTTAACATTAATCAGACTATGATCTTTTATACTCATGAGTTTTGGACAATTGATTATATGAAGGGGAAAAATGTAATTATGATCTTTATTTTACTCCATGCTAAAATTTATCCAGATTGGTTAATAAACTCAATACTTTATAAAGAAAAACTTTTAAATGTTAATAAAGAAAGGTTAATAAAAGTTAATAAAAGACATTCTTTCTAAACTTGATATAGAAAAATTAAAAGTAAAGTTTTTATCAATATGAAACAATGCAGTAGAAAACAATTCAAAAGATATTAATAAGTGATTCACCGAAACAGAGATACAAATTGCTTATAAACCTAAGAAATATGCTAACATTGCAGTTATAATCAACAAAATGTGGCTGCAATGTGATATTTTCACACTCACTCCACTGGCAAAACTAAAATCTGTGAATACAAAGTGTTGGCATGATGGGGAGGAAGAGTCCTGTCTAATACAAGTCTGTACAACTCATTTGAGAAACTCTGGCAATATCCTGCAATGTTGATGATATACAATTAGTGCCAGGGAAATTTACATCTGAGTTTTTCACTAATGAAATTTCCCATAAACAAACAAAAAATGAAATGTAAATCTAAAATGAATGTAAATCCACAATAAAATGTAAAACTAAAAATAACTTAAATCCATCAAAGATTGAGCTTATACATAGTGGAGCAAAATGGACCATTATATCCACATCATGTCTTGGTGTAGGAACAAATAAAATCCAAATAAAGATATTATTAAGGAAATCAGGTTTCATAAAACCTGTTTGCACTATATAAATTCTGAAAATATGCAATACAAAATTTTGATAAATTTAGTATTATATCCTTGTAGACTGTCTTCCACTACAGAGATTGGAAAGCTAATAGTGACATCTTTGTTTACAGATAGAGCTCCACATCCAATTTATATTCTGCAATTAAATGTATTCCTGTGTGATCTAAATTCAGTATTAAGTGTAGAAAAAAATTGACCATCCTAGAGGTATTTATATAGCCAGTGCAGACTTGTCAGGCATCACATAGCTCTGGAACAACAAGCACCTGGCAGCAATTTCAATAAGCCCCTGGTTCCATATAAAGTGGTGGGCTCCTGGAACCATCAATTCTGGTGGCTGAACTCCAGGAAAGTTTGGTAAAATATTAGGGACTGACATTGCAACCAAGTCTAATAAGGTAGAAGGTATCTGAAAACTTCTGAACTATATATCCAGATACATATTATAGAACTATGCATCTAAATACATTTCATATTATGACGTACAGTCAATATGGTATTCTGTATCAATGAAGGAGACTGCTCACCTTCGGAAGAAATCAATATTACTGGACCTAGGACTGAGCGAATAACAATGAAGGCTGCAATCAAGTCATGGCTCACTGGTTAGAAAATTTTACCCTAGGGAAAGGAGATGTGCATTTGGAATGGTCATTGTAAAATTATCTAGTAAGTATTTGCAAACAAACACATTTCCCTCAAGATCTTAATGAGTAAATCAATTATAGTAATTTTACAGTAAAAACTATGGAGTGTGGTATGCCGTTTTGAAGATATTAAGCCTACCAAAATGATATGTAATTTTATTGATTTGTAAAAAAGTAATGGTATCATCTTTATAAAATCTGTGAGAGTTTAAAGTACTACATTTAATATATTGGCTATATTGGGGAGAGCAAATAAGAATTAGGTTAGGAAGAAACAAGTAGAAGATATCAATATATCTGCTATGTTTATGACTTTTAAAATATCCTGCAGCAAATGTCAAAAAACACTAAGCTGAGTTTAATGTGGGTGCTGGGACACCAGTGTTTTAAAATATCTTAAAATTTAACAAAAAATCAATAATATGAATTATTTTGTAGACTCATGAAACAATATGTCCAACATTTGGCTAGATCCTACCTCTGATTCTTGATGATTCTTTCAATTTTGATCTCCTCTCTCTGTTGGCTTTGTCTTCATGTTGGCTTCCCTCATTGTTTCAAAATGATATCCAGGAGCAAGCATGACTATGTGGTCCCTTATTCATACACAAAAGGAGAAAGCATTTCTCGCCAAATACTCATCAAATTAAATTCCTGGCTTTCATTGCAGTTGGACCAATCAGAGACAATTACTGACATGTAGAATAGTGTGTGCTAATTAGATGTGGGCAATGCTTTGTAATTCTCTATTCCTGTCACTAGAGAAGGAGGATAAGATGATATTGATTGGCTTATACTGACCTCAACTAAACTTTAGAGCTTGAAGATTAATACAATCAAAACCTCAAAGCTCCAAACAAACAAACAAAAAATGCAATTAATCAAGAAAAATAGAGGCATTGTCCAGGAGGTAGAACAGGAAAATAAGATATACTGAATAATAACCACTGACTCTGCATAACAAGTGCAGATCCTCAAGTAATTGGACGTGCTGGTCTCCAGGTCAGTGTTTGGGAAGTGTGGTCTTTAGACCCACAGCATCAGATACATCTAGAAACCTTCGAGAATTGTGAGATTTCACATTATAAACCAGACCTACCAAATCAGAATGGCTAGCCCCAGCAATCTATGTTTGACAAGACTTTTAAGTGATTCTGATACCCATTAAAATTTGAGAACATTTACTTTTAGGGAATCTTATACACCAAGTAAATTTTATACATCAAGTTCACCCACATGCTAGCTTTGTAAACTTCCCTGTAAAATCCCACACAATTATACTATATTAATAATATGAACTTCATGTTTATCTGGGTATTTTGTGTTTATTGTTGTCTTGTTAGTTGTCAAATACATTTTTCTCAATCCTATGTTTCTTGTGACCAGTGAACTATTTTTCATGGTTCTAGAATGAAATTAAAAATGTTTTGATTCTGATCAGATCCGACTTATCTTTTTATTTTTTTCATTGCTCATGGCTTTTGTTTTCTTTTCAAGATTCCAAGTCCAAAATCATGAAAATTTACTCTGATATTTTCTTCTAGCTATTTTTCATGGTTTTAACATTCATTTGTGTTCATTGTTTTAATTTATAATAAAATATAAATATATTTTCAGTATAGACAAAGACTAAAAAATTAAAATTTCAAATGTCTCTTTATGAGCTCCCTTGCAAGGTTTTGCCCTTCCCAAGGATGATTTAGAAATTGTCATTCCAACCCGTTTTATGAATTAGCACCTGTGCACATGAATTTAGGCATGCCCTTTATATCTCTAAGTCTTCATTATCTCTCTATATGCAATTCACTCATTCTTATATTATGTTTTAAATGTAAGTCAGATTTCATCTCTGGATCCTGGGACACACTATGCTACCGAAACAATAGGCTGTATTCACCATTTCCAAAGCCTGTGCAATATAAATTCTTTAATTTTGATCACATATCTAAGGCGTTCCCTTTCCCAGACTGACAAAGACTTTGAAGTTGTATGGTTTTTCTTTTATTATCCATATATCATTATCCTAAAAGGAATCTAATCTCTAAAGAAACCATGTGCTTTTGGAAGTCATAGAAAAATAAAATTGCATCCCAAAGTCTATTTTTATAATATTTTTCAATTTAACAAACATATAAGACCTCCTATATTGTATCCTCTGCAAGTATGTCCAAGATAGAAAAGGGATAATTTGCAACTGTTAATTTCCTGCTATACCTTTGCATTTGTGATATCATTCACAACTAATTATGCTTGGAGATTAAATTGGGTCCTGATCTTTTGCACCATTGCTCCAATTGACCAGCAGTATTAGTAAAACTGATTTTGGCCTACCTCCAGAGGTATATTTTAGTCCAAGATTAATGTTTGGTTCAAAGCCCTGGAAGAGTCTCCGCCTGACAAATATAATACTACTGAAGCTGTGTCTTGCTTGTTTTAGCCCCAGAGGATGTGGCACTGCAGTGTAGTTACACATGCACATAGGAAATAACAGTTCTAGTTCTAGCTCTGGTTAAGGAAATCACACTCCATTCTTATTCGTCTACTATAGCTATTGACAATGCCCAGATAGAATGTATGTAAAGTCATCACAGAACTACTAAGGAGAACTAAGAAATAAATATGAAATATGAATATGAATCCAAAGTACCATTTAACAATACAAACACTAAGCAATCATGCATTCATGGGCATCAGGAATCAAAATAGTGAGGGAAAGAAATTTGCTCTGCCATTCACTGTGGCTGTGATCTCAAGAGTATGGGGAAAACCACTGACCCTTAGAGAGATGCCAGAGAACCAGAAAATACCAAGAAGATAGTGGAATGGGTGGAACTAGCAAAACTGAATGACTGCTGAAGTTATTCTTGAACTGCTGGGCTCAATCAAAACTTCATCTGGGTATTCCTATTCAGCATTTCAGAGACTGAGCACTGAATTAATTGACCTGTGCACAATAAAGCACTACACAGGAGAGATCAAAGCAGGGCTGCAAGTCTTTGAAATAATTAACATGATATTGGAACCACAGTACCTGGTTCGAATATATTAACTACTTAAGTGGATTTAGTACCCAACATTAGATAGATGGATCAATCAGTTGATAGATACAGATATATATTCAAACAAACATACATACATGCCTAAATACATAGATGAAATATGAAATATAGGACTCAAGTAAGACTTCAAGTCGTATAACTTGATGTTAAAATAACCAGGATAACATGAAAAATTTTACTCCATATGTGTAACATGAATTGAATGGCATTCTGCTGTCTAATATACCTAATTACAATAAATAGAATTTAAAAATTAAAAAAAAACAGGATACAATAACAAATACTAAGCATATGAAGTACGAAAAATACCTCAACTCCTGTAGAAAAGACAACCAAGAGATGTGAACACTGGGTAAACTGATGTGGGAATTAGCTGCAAAAGATTTTAATGCTAGTATTAGAAAAGCACTGCATGAAACAAATGAAAATACTCTCAAAACAAATGAAAACAATGAAAGCCTCAGTAACAAAGTAAAACATATAAGAACTATGTGGAAACCATATAACAAAAAAGCATAATAATGGAAGTTAAAAAAAGTCCTGATTGACACAATAGAAGAATAGAGATAATAGAAGAAAGTGTCTGTCAATTTGAAGGAAGATCAGAAGATAACCACCAATGTAAAGAAAAGAGAGAAAAATAAGAAAATCAAACAAAACAGATACTGAGAGACCTGGGCAAGAATAATTGAAGGTTATTCATTGGAGTTCCAGAAGGAAAGAAGAAAAAGTGTGTATGTGGGGAAGGGACTTACGGCAATATAGCTAAAAACATCTCTAAGTTGGTCAAAGACACTCTGAGCTCACAGATCCTAGCTTCACAAATGCCAAACAGGTTACATCCTCTTTAGAAACCCTAACAATTTATGGGTTTTATTTTTGTTATTGTTTTCTTATTACTTTTTGTTCATTTGTTTTTACTCTGCCCCATTTCTTTTACCCCTCACTCTTGCAACTTTTCACTTACACTCTAATTTTTCTCAAAATCCTTGCTTATGCCTCCTACAACTTTTTTTTTTAAATAACTCACTTGCAACTTGGCTTGACTTTTTATCATGGAAGCCCCAAAACAGATTTTAAAGCATATTCTTTGAGGGAACAGGAGAGGTTAATAGTGAGGTGTTGTGTTACCTTCCTTTCCCAGCTACAATAATTGTAATACCATAAATTTAGTGGCTTAAACAAGCTATGTATCATTTTACTGTCATGGAGGACCTAAGTATCTTTATACTACAATTAATGCACTGGCCAGGCTGCAACATTTGGGAGGCTCTAGGAAAGAATCAATTTGTTGCCTTCTCCAACTTCTGGAGGCTGCCCACATTCTTTAGCTCATGACCCCTTTTGCATTTTAAAAGCCAGTAATCACATTACTCCAACCTCTGACTTGGTCATCACAAGTCCTTCTCTAACTCTCCTGCCTCCCTCCTTCCTATAGAAGGATACTTGAGATTACACTAGGCTCACCCAGATACTCCAGGATAGTCTTCCCATTGTAAGATTTTAAATTTAATGATAGCTACAAAGCATCTTTTATCTTGCAAGGGAACTCTGTCATGGGATATGGGACTAGGATGTGGATGGACATCTTTGGGGGCCATTATTCCACTTACCATAGTGCAAGATTGCAGTGATTTTCTATTATCATATCCTCTTTTCAGATTTTTCTATTTGTCCTTGGTCTTTTGATATTTTATTGAAATGACAGTAGACATGGTTTTGTTTTCATTTATGCTCCTTCATTGTGGGCTTTCAATTTAATATTTACGCCTTGTTTAAATTTTGAAAATTATTTTTACCATTTGTTGTGTTATATACATTCCTCCCTGTCCATTATTCTTTCCATAATGCCTATTTAAAATGTACTTAAGATATTGTATCTATTTTCATTGTTTCTGAATTTTGTTCTCATTTACTTTCAATTCTCCCTTTGCATTCAATTCTGAGAGAAACATCTGAATTTTTCTGCTAATTTTCCTGTGGCTCTATTTCAGTCTAATAATCAAATCTTTAGTTCTTTCTTTTGGAGAAAATATTTCTTTTTTCTACTATCTTCTAACTCTTTCCTTTAATCATCATGTATGCAATTTCTTCTGTATATGATAATTTAAGTGCATTTGAGTTTCAAGTGGTTTCTCTCTTCTTTCTTTTTCTTGTAAAAACTTTATCTTTAATAATGTTGCTTTTTGTTAAGTGTGGCAAGTGGTTTTATTTCATGGCTCCAGGAGTCTTCAATTTTCTCTTGATCTTTAATTTATAGCCCTGAATTTTATTTGAGGATTGTCCCTTACCTGTTATAAGATGCAGTGATGTTGCAGATCCTGGAAATCAGTAGCTATTGAAAACAATTGTTCAGTTTCTATGACCTACATTGCTTTTGCCAGAGAACAAAGACTGTTGTACCAGCTGACTGTCTAGCATATAGAGGGAGGCACAGCTACTCTGAAATACTTCTTGACTTTATAATTCTGACAATTATCCTCAGGTCCTGATAAAGTTTGTATCCTGCATGACCCCAAAGGCCAAGTTGGTGCTATGGGGAAGTGGCAGAAATTTTGGGAGATGTACTCTGATGGGAGATCCTTGATCCTTGGGGGGCAAGGACTCAGTGGGATTGTAGGAACTTCCTCTCTCTCTTTCAAAAAAGAAAAGGTTTTGCTCAGCCTCAAGCTTCTAGCTTGTTGTCGTACTTCACTACAGTCTCAAACAACAAGGCAAATCTGTCATAGACTGGAACTTCCAAAGGAAAAAAAATCAAAATAAAACTTTTCTATTTATAATTAATGATGTCAGGTATTTCACTGCAGGGATGGAAAGTTAATACAGTCCTCCTAGTTTCTACTTCAACCACTCCCTCCTCCAGCACAGTGCCCTGGGACCTTTTTTTGTTTGTTCATGTTATTCAGATCCTATTCATATTTTCTCTTGAAGAATTCCTCACACATTTTAATAAGTTGATAGCATTTATTTTTTTTGTTTTCCAAAGACAGACATTATGATTAAACAAAACAAAATAAACAAACAAAAAAGTGTTTTTGCCAGATACAATGGCACACACCTGTAATCCCAGAGGCTCTGGAGGCTAAGGCAGGAGGATTGCAAGTTCAAAGCCAGCATTCGCCATTTACAGAGGCCCTAAACAACTTAGTGAGACCCTGTCTCAAAATAAAAAGTAAAATGTGCTGGGGATGTGACTCAGTGATTAAGCATCCCTGGGTTCAAGCACTGGTACCAAAAAAAAAAAAAAAAAAAAAAAAAAAAAAAGTGTTTTCTCTTTTATGCATTTTCATGATTTAATATTCATTGTATTTCCTTTGTTCAAATTACCAGTGTCTTCTCAAATGTCAAATATCCACTTAAATGTCTTTCTTCTGGTTTTTACTGACTATTATCTTAGAATAATGCCTCTGTAATAGTCTCCCAAATCAACTGACCTTTCTCCTTCTTCATGCTTATCAACTTGATATTGGTTCAATGCGTCTCCACTAGATGCTGAATGACAGGAGAGAGTGGATTTTATCTTTTGGTTCTCTGTTGGATGACAAGATTTAATAGAGCATTTAGCACATGGTAGTGACAATACATTTTTCAAATTAAAATTTATTTCTTCTTGAAACCGTTTTTTTTTTTTTCATTAAAGGCAGGCAAATCACTGACATGATGGATGGGGGCATCACCAGCACATTTCAGCAGGGTGTAGTAGGTACAATGTGTCACAGGGAGCCTCAAACCAGAGGCATATAGTCAAAGGGGAAAGGCATAGGTAAAGCATAAGAAATAAACCTGCAAGTTGGACACATGTATTCAATATCAATAAGCAAAGTGTTTGAAATTACAGGAAAAGGAAAAATTAACTCAGAATATGTGAAAAGTACTCATTAGTAAATTTAAAAGACTGTATGAAATTTATACTATGTCATATTCCAAAATGAATTTTAAATTATTAAAATTTTTATAAAATTTAAAATTAGGAGTTGGCATAAAATAATATTGTGCAATATCTTTCAAAGGATGACATTTAAAACTTCAGAACTGTAGAAGAAATCACAAATGGTAATTAGAACTTCAGACAAAAAAAATTAAGTCATTAATATGGTAAGAAATTATATAACAAAAAATTGGAGGGAAAACTAGCAGTGAATTTTGGTTCAAATAATAAGTTCAAATAACTAATTAATATTTCAGTTTTAGTTTAATTTTTCTAAAAGATAAAATGTATAAGAAAGTAGATCTAATCCCATTAGTTAAACCAAAGACTTTAACAAGCTATACAATATACCAAATACAAAGTCACAAATATACCAGTATCAAGACATGGAATTAAATCTAAGAATATCTTGGGCCTTTCATTCTGGTTCTTTTTCCAATTGAGCATACCAAGGTCAAATTAAACCTAAAGTAGGCTTATCTCTAGGGGAAAAAAAAATACCATTTGAATTTCTCACTCTCCTTATTAACTTGTACTTTCTTAACATAGATTCCATATAAATTAAAGATTTGGGAAGACTATTTTAAAATATTTAAAAATTTTAAATAAATATTTTAAAAGGAAGAATGAATGAATACCAAAAATTGCAAAGGGACTGAAATTAGGAAAATTAGTTTAAGGAAAAAATAGCACTTGATATTTATACTGAAAAAAAATGGTGGTTCAAGTGAAATTGTGTAGAAATTCTAAATTATAAATAAAGTAACATGATGTGTAATGCTCTAAAATTTCTACCCTAAAATTATAAAATATTGCAAGGTATAAATAATTTCCAATTTCTTAATAAATGTTTTAAATACCAGTTAGAATTCTAATATCTAGAAAACCAATGAGGAATGAGATTTTCAGGTAGTCCCTTGAATAATAGTAAATGGAAGGATATCCAGTACCTGTTCTCATGTAGGAACAATGTTGCTCATCCTGATAAAATGAGCTTTGATGTCAAGCTACAATTTTAAAGATTGAAGTACTTTATTTTTATGAATGAACATTCAAATAAGATACTGACACCCATGGTATATACCTATGCAGAGGTTAATATCCTAGATAACCATGAGTTTTAAGTTAAATTCAGCTGTGTACAGTCACAGGCGAGCAAAACAGGCTGGAAAGAGCTTTCTAGGGAAGCTTACAGAATCTAATCCTCTGAACAATTTTTAAAGATGTGTTTCATGCTACCAGAACTTGTACATAGGGTAGTACTGGTGGGATGAGACAGTTTTCTTACTTTTTTTTTTTTTCAAGAATGCTCACAAAATGTTCTGGAGGTTGTCTAAACCCTCTCAATATATGCTGTTTTGATATACAAGTCTTGCACAGAGTAAAAGAACCCACCGAAGTAATGACTATTGTCTTTGCTTTCATGGCCTTATTATTCCTTGTGACAGATTTTGACATGAAGCAATCAGAAGTTTATTCTGCATGTAAAGTTGCTTGTGGTTATTTTTATGTTTTAATCAATTTATTTAGAACCTAAAAAACCCACAATATCTGTGACCTTCATAAACAATGTTATGACTATATCAAGGCCAATTACACTCAAGTAAGCAATGGAATTAATTAGTTACAAAATTTAGGTTAGGTGTTGCAACATGCTAGTATTATTCTAGACCAATTACTTTGATGAAAAAAGTATTTACCTTAGAAACAAGAAAAACTCAAAAACGGTAAAGTTGTATGTAGTGAACAAGTTCTTGGGGAAAAATAAAAAAATAAATTACATAACGATTATTTAGAGGACCATCTCAATTTTCCTATCTTGATCTCCTTTGGGTTTTGCCAAACAATTATTTTCAGTTAGCTACTGACTTCATCTTCTTGACATCCCAGTGGTTACTGACACTCCCAGTTGCACCTCATTAGGGCCTGCCTCTGGACTTACTTGTTCTCAAACCCACAATAAATACAGGATATTTTTCTCAGTCTTTCAAGGCCTTGTTGGATGATTGGCTAGCTATTGCTGAGAAAATCACATTAAGTTGTCAGTAACAACTTCATATCTTCCACATCTTTCAGGATAGAAGCCACAATTAAGGTTATTTCAGGTTCTCTTGAGCAAGATTGAGTTCTCATTGTTTTTGCTTTTACAGTTTTTTTGTAGTTGTCATTTATAGGTGGGGAAAGAGTAGTTAAACTGAGGAAAAGTACAAACACTTAATAAACATCTTAGAGTCGGAGGTTTTAAAAGCGTAGTTATAAAAAGTGAAATGCTGGATCACTAGAACACCACTGGTTTTTCCTGCACAGTATTTACAAATCTGATGTTGGATGTCATTAGACTAGATGTGACATGTGGTTTCCTATAGCCCCTATCTAGCTGCTGGACAGATTTACGTGACTCTCTTGTCCCTGAAGACAAGTGAGGGAGTGTTTTTTGACAGAAGCCTGTTTCTCTCACATACAATCATTGGAGTTACTTTCTCTAATTTAAAATTGTACTGAGTGTAAATTTAACCAAGAATTAAAAAAAAAACCACCCAAATAATATATGCCTAAGATTAAGTTGTTAAATGATGGCAAGAGATTTGGGTCTTTATTTCCCAGTTTTCCTGTCTATGTGAATGAAGTTATTTAGAAAGCTGACTATATTTTCTCCTTTGCCTTAGTAGAGTGACAATATATAAATAACTCCTTGCAGTTATCCCTTTGTCTTTATTAATTGACATCTCAACCTGGTTTATGACAAGTTCCTTGTTGAAATATATATATCCTTTGTGACAATATCAGGACAAGGGTGAGGCAAACATGGCGCCTAAGGCTCAAAATTAAAGAGTCAATTATACCCAGGCACCAAGTATGGACTCACAGAGTCCTGAGAACCTCACCTCCCAAAATTTTGAATCATGGTTCTTATGAAGGAATTTAGGGGCTGGGCTATGGCTCAGTGTAGAGCTTACCATATACAAGACCCTGAGTTAGAATCTTGGCATGGGGGTGGGGGGATTAGCAGCCTTATACTGTCATTAAAACCCATAGTCTAGTCATATAAATGTATTATAATTAACTTAGCTTAACTTATAATGTGTTTTTAAATGCTCTCAATTGCTATACCAAAAATAAATTTTCTAACAAGAGTGAAGACAGGGTGATGTGATCTCTGCTTCCAAAACCATTTCAAAAATCTGTGTGTGAATCCACTTTTTACAAAGGACTTGGTAGGACTCAAGGACCCAGATATTAGTATCTTCCTACCTATCTTCATCTTCTCTGATTCCATTATGGTCCAGGTCACTGTTGTCATCTCTACAAGGACTACACAAGAATCTTCCAATTTGCAGGCATTTGTGGAAGAGTGACTGTTGTTCCCAGGGCTTCATGGGATAGAGTAGAGCTTTCTCTCACTGTATGCTGAGGGATCCATGTGTTGTTGTGACTTGATTGTAAACAAAGACTTCTTATTTCCTTGGAAAACTACTATTAGCACAAAGACATGGTGTAAAGACAATCCTCAATTTAGGGATCAAGGTAGAGTTTGAATGAGCATTGATTCCCTTACTATTCTCTTAGGAATTACCATTAAAAAACAATGAAGACATTGTTGGATAACTGAAGAACTGAATTGTAAAGGTAAGGCAATGTCTGAGGAAAATTTGAATATTATTATTACCATGACTTCTTTGATGCCTACCTGCTGGTGAGGTCTGTGTTCAGATCAGTTGCACTTTTTGGGAGGGCTGTACTAAGAAAACTTCATCTCACTCTTTAATCCTTGAAATTAAATTCTAAGGACTTAGAATAATATAGCTACAGCATTTAGAAAGAAATTACATTATAAAAGCAAAGATTTAAAATTTTTACATGCTCTGTTCATTTGTAAGAAAACTAGAAAGAATAATCCAGTTTTGTGTCTTAAATGAAGACTTAGGAAATATTCATTTTCTCCATTTCAATTGAAAAAATGCATAAATTAGTAAAACTACATATAATTAATATAATTCACTACATTTAAAATTATCCTAAAAATATTAAGTTATCCATAGCAATTAACATTTGAGCACCCATTGTATTTTACATGATTTGTATCAGCTCTCATTTGGAAAATATCCTACTGAACTTCTTCCTTTACCATGTGAATTCATCATTTTCTGTTCTGGTTAATAATTATTAAAATTCTTAATTTGAGGTAAAATATAATTGATATAATTATCTTATGCTGAAAGAGGGGTTTATTTTATTCTAGATCTGCCTTTATCTAAGATTGAGAACCCTGGGCATATTCAGGAATCTCGAATTTATATCAATTAAGACTAAGTTCAGTGATAAATAACAGAAAACCCCAAATAGCAGTATCTCACTCAAAAACTAGATTAAATTTTCTCTCAGGTAAAAATTTTTTAAAAATGGAAGTAATTAGTTTTAGGACAGAGATGATGATTCCACAGTCATTATGATTATAATTTCTTTCTATATTTACACTCTGTCAGCTCAAGACAAGGTGTTCATAATTAAGGCTACCTAATTGCAAGTGACTGATAGACCCATATGTTCCCTGTTCCTGGCAGAAAAAGGGGAAAGATGTTCTTATAACATCAGACTCCTACAAAAAAAATGTACAGCAGACCCATTCAATAACTACCATTTTGAACCACAATGACCAGAATTTATATTTGCATCATTACTTCTCTCTAGGAATAGGCTTTGAATTTAGTCTTTAGTGGAGTACATTGCCAACCAACAAAATTGGGGTTTAATAGTTATGATTGACAGTAAAAATATATTGGTGTCTTGGGTCAGCAATAAGCATTCTCTGCCATGTTGTGCCAAACTTTCATCTATTCATTGCAGTCTTCACCCAAAGATTACAAATCAAGAGTACTACCAAATCAAGCAAAAGACAACACCATTCAAGGACTATTAAAACTTTACCTTAAAACTACAGATAAAAGCTCCCTCAATTTAAACCTTACTTATTTAAGGTCAGCTATGTACTTGAACATTTGTTTATAATATTTTATCAAATGCTTTATTGAAGGTCATTATTTTAGAATCCAAGCATTTTCCATTTAAGGTAACTGATCTGGTTCTAGAAACTCAACATTCTTTATATAAATATTTATCAGAAGTGTATGGAATATTTTTTCCTAATCATTTTCATAGGAAAAAAAAAACATAATGCATTGTTCTTCACCCAAAACCTTCAACCAACTTCCTAAATCATCACTAACTGCAATAAAACACATATAAGTTACAAAACTATCATGTTTGAATATAAAAAAATGCTTAGAAGCTTGTTTCCTGATCATCAAACAATGATTGTTGTTGTTAAATTCATTTTGAATAAGTAAAATGTACAATTTACATGTTTTTCAATAAGCATTCTGTTTATGATATGGAAAAGCCAATAACATAGCAATACATAAATTCTCTTGGGAAACTGCACACAAAGATTACAATAAAACAGCAATCAATTTCCTATAATAAATTACAGTTCACCAGTTGAGATGGATATTTAAAGCTTAAGGAAAGTTGACAAGAAAGGAGTGGGAGAGGATTGAGTAGTTTTAATTTCATTATTTTGTTATTGTTGTTGTTGTTGTTGTTGTTACAGAAATTGTTGGTAAAGACATCAGCTAAAGAAGCAGCACCTTTAAGTAATCTTTTGAACTCAGACCATCCAATGCAGATTCTCCATCATTCTAGTGCTGTTGTAAAAACTTGTGAGTAGAAACCCTTCAGGAATTCTGGTTGAAGCTTTAGGTTGAAAAAGATTACAAAATGGAACTCTGCTTGGGCTTCTAATTGTAACATTCCAATTTTCTTTAACACTACAAGACGTAACAGATTTTGTTGTTGTTATTTAAAGGAAGGTTTTTATTCTTATTACCATAACAGTTTAAAACAATATTTATTTTGTAACTACATAGCCCATTTCTATTGCCATGCTCTGAATGGCCTTTTATTCAGGTTCCCGAACTGGGCTTCACGGGGATTGAGAAAAGACAAACAAACACAAAAGTGGAGAAAAAAGTTGAGCCCGATGGATGAGCCAACCTCTGATGGAGGAAGACTCATCACTAGCAAGCTTAGCATGTTTGTTATATAGGTTTTAACATCAAAGGGATTTATTGTGATAAAGTTGCTTTAAAAAAACAGAACCAATGTCAAAGGTATGAACAACCCAATTATAGCTGTCAGCTTGCACCTATAATTCTCTACCCTGAAGCAGCTGGTTTTTGAACCTTAGGTCATGAAGTGATAAATTCTGTGACTGGCATAGAATTCTTTTTTGAACAGGGTTTCAGCACAGCAACTGGGCAATCTTCCATTAGTGCCTTTGCATCAAGACATTCCCAAGAGTGGTATCATATCTGTCTCTGGGCAGTACAAGATTCATAATTTGTTCACAGCTCCCAACACTCTATCATATGTTTCAAAATGTCAATAATATCTGATTCACATCCATTTGCACACAACCAGTGTGTTTTTTAAAATGTCTATGTGTGATTCTGACAATTTACTAATGGTTTCTGCAATGTAGTTCAAAATGGTTTTCACTGTATAACTTTGTTTAAAATATGTTATTGTGTTTTAAGGAAGTAATTTATTTCATAATAGCCATAGGTTAAGAAAAGGCTGGGGTTGTAGCTCAGTTGTAGAGCACTTGTCTAGCATGTGTGAGATGTGTGAGGCACTGGATTCAATCCTCAGCACCACAAAAACACAAGTAAATAAAATAAAGGTATTGTGTTCATCTACAACTAAAAATAAATATTAAAAAAGAAAAGAAAAAAGGTTGCATTGAGAGGTGTGCTCATATTCCGATAGTTAGTTAATACAAAACAAAAAGACACCACTAAAATAGAAAAATGGCATTCCTCTCATGTACTCCCTCTTACAACTAAAAATACTGGAAAAAAAAATAGAATATAAAGACCCTGAGATATGTAAGGAAGAAGTTCGGCTTAAGACTCTTGGGACTTGAGGAAAGAAGGCACACAATGCTGAGTTCCATGGGCCCTTTATAATACAGATCCTTATGATATACTGCACCTTTTTGAAATGAGGAGGTATTAGTCCAAGCTCCATATTTGCAATGGTGGTGTTCATAGAGTCCATAGGAAAGCTGAAGGTATATACCTAGTTGTCCGTCATGCTACTCTTAATAAGGGAAAGGCCTAAAAAGTGCTTAAATTAGATCAGGGATAAAACTACTAGAAAAGCTTAAATTGGAGCCATAGTCCCATAATATTTGTCACAACAAGTAATAGGAAAAATTAAAATGTGAATGAGAAAGGATAAGACTTCAAATTAGTGATAACAAAAATGTCTTAATTAATAATTATCTTGAAACAAATTTACAAATGGATAAATGTAGGAAAGAAGTAGAAATTATATATATAATAAAAAGAATAAACTAGAAATTATAGAGCTGAAAAACATAATGATTGAGAGAAAAATCTCACTGTAAATGCTCACTAGTAGATTGGACAAGTGAGAAGACAGAGTCAGTAGATCCATGTACTGGACCTACTTCATGTATATAAAAGGAAGTAAACAGAAAGGAAAAAGAAAAAGAACAGGGACTTGTGAGACAATAAGAGATATGGTAAGATGTGTACCTTCCAGGTTCCAGAGGACAGAAGAGACAGAGGAACTTAAATCTAAAGAAATATTAGCTGAAAAGTTTTCAAATTCTGTGAATATAAACATAAAGATTGAAGAGTCAGATTGTGCCACACATAGAATAATGCGAAATAAATTCACATCAAAATAAATCATGATTTAACTTCTGAAAACTAAAAGAAAAGCAAAAACAAACAAACAAACAAAAAAAAAACCCTTTAAGACAGCCAGAAAGAAATTGGTTACTCCTGGGGGAGTATAACTGAAGCAAAGTGATTCATCATCTGAAGCCCGAGTGCTAAAAGAAAAAGGATGTCACCACATTTAGCAAAAGTATATTCCAGGATTTTGAAAGAGAAATATATGTTCTCAGATGAAGAAAAATTAAGACAAGTTTTAATAGGCAAATTTGTACTTCAAGAATGGTTTAAGAAAATTCCATAAACAAATGGAAAAGAAAAAGAAGAAAGTCTTGGACTTTCAGAAGATAAAAAATATCATAATGATTAAAATGAGGACAAAGATAAAATTGACTTATCTTTTTTTTCTGATAGTTTTTTAATCACATTTGTCTTAGAGGCAAAATATAATTTGATGTAATGTTAAATGTATTTAGAAGAGGTATTTAAAACAATTGTGATAAGTGACATTCACACATGGTAATATCTAGAACAACCATTAGGAAAATTATTCAAAGGTGAAGACTAATAAACTTCATGCAAGTCAAGATGAACCCTAAACAATGTTTAAGTAACCCAGAAAAACAAAAGTAAGAGACAAAGAAGGGATGAGTAAAACAGAATCAAACAGTAAAAAGATCACGAAACAGAAGACTTAAATTCTAACTTATCACTAATTTAAATATAAGTGGTCTAAAGGGTATTAAAATGAAGAGGTTGTCAGTATGCTTAAAAAACCTACTGTTTACAACAATTTCACTATAAAATTCAATGATACCAATAATTTGAAAATAAAATTAAAAAGATAAAATATTTAAAAATGAACCATTACAAAACAAAATAAGACAATACAGGAATGAGGTTTTAACATCAGATAAAGTAGACTTCAGAAGAAAGAAGAGTATGATATATTTTATATTCTGATAAAGAAATCAATTCACTTAAAAGACGTAACCATGTGTTTGCTTCAAATAACAAAGTCTCAAAATATCTGGGGCAAAACTGATCCAGTTTAATGAAGAAGAAGACTGATGACTATAGTTGGTGATTTAATCATTTCATTTCTAGCAGTTGACAACACTGTTAGAAAATCAGTAAGAATAAAGAATAAGTGAATTAACCAGCATCACCTGATAAACACAGAATAAACACTGTTCCCTAAATTCATAGAACTCAGTTTTTTCTAAAGTATTTATGGGCTGTTCACCATGAGGGACTACATCCTAAGCCATAACACAAATAGCAACAAATTTTAAAATATTGAAACTCTATGGAGAGTCTATTCTCTGGCCACCATGGAATCAAACTAGAAATCAATCAAAGAAAGAAGACATATAAGTCTCCTTTTCTATTTTAAATAAATACCAAGGTGTTCTGGTAAAAATGAGTCTGGAATGAAATAGGAAAGAGCTAGTGCCTAGACCATAGCAATCGAGGAGCAGAATAATGAATTATTTTGGAAGAGAGATAGGAGGCTATACATTTTCTTAAGAGAACAGAGGAAGGAGATATTCATTACAAGTGAATTTTAAAAGCCATTGATGAATGCCCCCCACCCCGCAAAATAGAAAAGTCTTGGAATTGTTGCAGTGTGGTACACCTAAGGAGAATCCACGTTTGTCATTCAGTGTCTTCAATAGTGGTAGTGAAAGTGCAGAGCCACCAAAGCTGAAGTTATTAGGTAGGAGCATGAATGTCTCATTGGGGACCAGGGAAGAATTGTAAGTGACAACTGAGAGGACCTCTGTGGTGCACTGGCACTACATAAGTGTATGGGAACTTTCACAAACTAGGAACAGAAACCTCCCTCTCCCTTCCCCCTTACTACTGGCTGGGATGGAAATTTTCACCAATCCAGACAGGAAGTTTTATAGTCATTTCAAGTTTCTTGAAAAAAAAAATAGATGTGAATAGTTCCTTTATATCTGAGTTAGAGGATACAGACTTATACCCGCAAAAACATTTCTATTCCTAGGGAGTCTAGATACTCTGATCTACTAAACAACTAAATACATTAGATTAAAAAAAAAAAACTGTAAAACCATAACTAGCTACCAAGAAATGAAAGACATCCCAAAGAGACCAAAAGTGAAACCTGACCCCAGTAAGTTGGTGCTGAAGCTATCAAAGAATATATGCTGATCCCTGATAACATAAAAAAAAATTTAACAGTTATGTGGAACCCCCGAGGTCCATGAAAGATTGGAAGGTCCATTAAAAATTGGCGCAAAAAGGTACAACATGGAACAAACACATGGTTACTAAAAAGATGAACTAGGAGAAAAATTCCTGCCAAGGGGAGTAACACAGATAATCTTCTGTTTGAAATTTGGCTTTCTGTGTAGGAAGATAAATCTTATTTTTTAAAAAATATCCCATGAGATTTCAAGCTTAACTGAAATCATTTAGGATTTAAAAACACTGTAGGTCAGGAATTAATTCTGACTTGAGTGACTTACAAGAGAAAAAGAGAATAAAAAGACTCCTATGTTTAGGAAGGATATATTTTCACCCCAGACCTCAGAGATCTTCATAGCTGAGGTCTGAGCAAACATAGAAGTATGATCAAAAACCCCCAAACATAAGAAAATAAAGCATATCAAATGAGGGTTATTTGAGGGGAAAATACAGTGCATTCAAACTGTATAAAATTGCGTATATTTTTTGGATACATGATTTCATATTCTGATTGGCAGGCAGAATGGAAAACATTGCACAAAGGAACAAAGCAGATATAAAATCTGCATAAAGAAAATTCAAGGTCATTCTCCACTAGCTAACAGTGCCTGACCCCTGGCTGATACTGACAGGCAAGCTGAGTTCCCTGGGGAATAAGTAGCTGTAGTGAACAGAGAGAAGAAAGCAAGAGTGTTACCTGCAGAACTACAATAAGCAATACTCTAAAGGACTTAGGATAGACATTCCATCAAAAAAGTATCAGGTCATATGCGTACATGGAATTTGCAAAACAATAAAGAATAATAGCAGAAAACACTGTACAAACTTAGGTGCAAATTGACATAGCAAGCTAACCTCTGATGATTTTGATTTCTAAAACACTGGTCTTGAAATACATTATTTTGGCTTGGATCAAAATTAGTCCTGTTTTTTACTGTTGTTTGTCTTGTGATTTTCTCTTCATTGTGAATGTTTTGGTAACATAACCTTTTATAATTTACTCTCCTAGGTTTGCTTATAAATCTCTTAAGTTCACAAAAGGAATTCTGGGCAAACATATCTATATAAACTCCAGTGATATTTGAGAATTTTAAGTGTCAATAAATTTCAATTAACCATTTCTACTATGATTTAAAAAATAATATTAATGGACACTAATATTGTCACTTTGAATGTGAAAAAAATATCAAGTTTGCAATTCTTTCTATATTTCCTAGTAAATAAATTTGAGCTTGAATCTGCCATTGTTCTTTATTTGCTGATATACTATCTTATCAATTATTGATAAAGATTGTAATAACTTCATAGAGATAATTTGAAAGTTAAATATGACTAGTTTCTATTTTATAATATAGCATTTACTTATTACATTTTAAAACCCATTTTAAAATATATTAAAGCATAATATAGAATGTGTATTTTTGTATAAAGAATATGTAATGGGCTAGTCATCTTGAATATTCTGCTAAGTGTGATGACCTCATTTGAGTGATAAATTGTCGAGATTAGCTCTCTAATTCATTATAGTCAATTCTTTTGTAAATTGTAATAGATATTACAGTGAATTAGAGGAATAATCTAACAATCTTCCAAACAAGCTAACCTGATAGTTTGAAGCTTTCCTGAGTATAATGTAATTTTAAACTAAGAGTGATCATATCCCATGAGCAACAAATTGAGATACTCTATGTAACTTAATTTTGAATGGTAATTATATTAATGAAATAAGATTTAAAATGCATTTCAAACCCATATATTCCTAAAAGAATTGTTTGATTTATCCTTTAAAGCAGGGGATAGTTTAATTTTCCAAATTTCATAAAGTGCTTGTTTTTAATAAATACTTATCAGTGACAAAGTGATTAGTCTTTCCTCATCTATTTTTTTAAAAGCTGCTTTTTCATCTGTGCCATCTGGGCCTAAGCCTACAGGTGTACATATCTTATTAGTGAAGTATATCTTATAAATAATCAGGAGAACTTGCTAAAGTTCAGTTAGAAAATGCAAATGACTGAGGAAACAGTCATGTATGAGGTTGTATTTGTTAAATTCAGCATGATATTGTTTGGTTCTCTTGAGAAACAAGGCACCACAAAGTTCCTGACTCAACAAAAAATTTAAAATGTCAATGGATTCTAAGCATTACAACTCACAACATACAAAATAAAGCATGCACATAAATAAGTGGAGTTATCTCAGCCAGATATATAAGGCACGTAAAAGTATGTGTGAACGCATGCATGTGTACATGTATTTATGTGTTTTTTTTTTTTTGTGTGTGTGTAGGGGAATGTATGTAGATGGAGGAGGAGAACTAAAATGAGAGGGTGATTAAATATTTCTAAGTTATATGGAGTTGTAACATTATTCTAATGGCTCTATTTAAAATTTCATTATGTGACTTCAGTATTCCAAATAGTTCAATACCCATTCAAGTAGCACCAAACACAAAGCTTTTCAAATATGCCAGAACATTCTTATTTTAGGGTCTGTTCAGCTTGGATCTCTTAAGATAATCTTCCCTAGGCTGAACAAAATTCACCAACCTGTACAAGACAGGCACCTGGTGGGTGAATATTATGTGTTTCCACTGCTTAGCAGAAGGCTCAGCAAATAGTGTATGGATCCAAACATTACTTCTGCCTCCCCTACCTAATGACATGGTGCCTACCTCTGCCACAGTCCGGCTGGGCACAATTCAGGAGCCACTTGTCAAAAGAAACGAACTTTATTTTTAGAACCACGCAAGCCAAACAAAACAGCTCCTCAGGAAAAACCTTCAGAGCCCAACTGCCCACAAGCCTCTTCCTCTCCCCCACTCCTCCTGCTCTTGAGGCCCATTGGCTGGGTCGCATGGGCGGAGCCAAAAAAGTCCCCCAATGAGCAGCTCCGTGGTCTGAAAGGGCAGAGAAACAGCCCAATGAGCATCACCGCAGAGGAGCCAATCAGTTGGCAGCTAGAAGTGGCTGGGGCCGCTGTGAGCCAATCATCAGCTGGCAGCTGGAAGTTTGCTGGGGCCCCTTCGGCTGTGGCTCTCAATATACCTCCTCACCCTGCTTAGGGATTTCCAACACAATAGGGTAAAACTGAAGGTGAATTTTATAGAACTGAATAAGGAAGTGTGATGTAGGAAGAGTCTATGTGAAACACATCTCAGTATAAAAAAGTAAGCTCCAAAATTATGAAAAGAGAAATCAGATTTGAAAGACATTAATAATATGTAAAATAATTATGACATTCAAGTTCCCTTATTGTGGGCACTATTCTCTTTATTATTAGCTTACGATAAACTTATTTAAAAACATATCACCTCTTTCTGTATTTTTTCAGATAAGGAAGTCATTGGTTAGGCAAAGCATCTTGTATTTAACATGTGACTAATATGGAATTTGTACCGCAATGGGCTGATTCTATAGTCCATCAAGTGAAAGCAGCATTAGATGTTGGGATTTACTACTTTTTAAACACACACACAATTTTAAGCAATCTCTTTAATAAAATTACATACTGAGAAAATGGACTTAAGGTACCTTTCAAACTACAGTAATTTTTAATTATTTTTTTAATTGTCTGATGACCTTGCATTTCTGGAACAAAAGTAACCTCAGTGATCATAACATATTTTCCCTCAAATTTGTGCAAGATGGCTAACAATTACGCTTTGCTAGCCTCATGGAGAAGCAGGTTCAGTGATGGTGGAAGGCTGAACTTGACAGCTTCCCTTGCTAAAACTGAATGTATCATATCTAGGTTCCCAGAAAGATTACCCACATGTCTTTTATAAACCACAGTAAATATATTTCATTCTACCATGGAACAAACTTGTTCTGTTGATGTTGATATGGCAGTGTGTAAATGTTGTTTTCCATCTCTTCCTCAATGAAAGAAAGTCAATCCGTAGTAATAAATAGAGAAGAATGTCATGATCTGCATCTCCCACAAACTAAGTGTGTTCAGTAGTTTTGTAGTTCTTAAATGCCAATTCAGAAATGTATCAAGAACAAATGGCATATTTCCCATGTTGCTCTGGCACTTAGGAGTTACCTCCTCAAGGTAGAACCAATAAGAGCTACATCACACAGATCATCTGTGCAAGGCCAGTCAAAATTTTCTTGTAAAATCCTTAAGAGAATGCAGAAGTCATCACTCAGTTATCTGCTTCCCATACTAAGACATTATAACTATCACACAAACGAGTTTTCCTACAAATTGGTACTCTAATTGTCAACAATGAGATGTATCATATAAAGAAAACTGATCTTGACAGAAAATGTTCAGTTGCTTAAAAAGTTTGGCATAGTGCCAGAGAAATATCTTGTATATTATAAGGTGTGATATAAATCTCCATAGACAATGTATTTCTACTCATTCTCCAATATACTGGGATGTTTTCATACTCAGTATTGTGGTCATTGGAAAGTGGTTAAGGAATAATATGTCCTATCATTCCCAGAAGGTATCCATTACTCTAATATAAAATATTTGGACACAGACAGATTATACAGAATTCAGAATAGGCAATCAGGCAAAGAAGGTAATGAGCTGATAGAATATGGAAGACACTAGTTTTTAGCTAATTCACTAGAGTATATGCTACTAGAGTATGTTTGAGTATCCCCCAATTTGAAGGTTGTTGTTAGAAACTCATAGTTTCTTGAGTTCTGCTATAACAGAATACCTGGACTAGGTGATTAGAAAAACTATATATATATATATATATATATATATATATATATATATATATACACAAATATATATATCTCAACTTAGGCTTCCAAATGCTGGAAATTCCAAGATTGAAAGGCCAGCATCTAACAAAGTTTCTTCTTGCTGTATCACCCCATAATGGATATGCACAGAGAAGCCAAGGGCAAAGACAGAGACACAAAGAGAAAAATTATATTTCATCCACCTTTTTGTTTTATCTGAACCTGCTGCCATGACAATAGGTCTTCTGCACCAATTCACATGTCACTCTCCTTTGGAAACACACCTAGACAAGCCCAGTAGCAATACTTTACCAGTTCTCTAGGTATTCCTTAATCCAGTCAAGTTTACACATAAAATTGATCTTTACAATAAAACCAAGAATCAATAATGAAACAGCATCAAATTAAAAAACTTGTGCACAGCAAAGGAAATGATTAACCACATGAAGAGAGATGCTAAAGAGTAGGTTATTGCTCTGAAGGAGATTAATATTCAGAATATATTGAAAATTCAAAAAGCTTAACACCAAAAGCAGAATACAACATACACTAATATGGCAGTACGTAAAAACGTGGATGTGTAACCGATGTGATTCTGTAATCTGTATACTGGGTAAAAATGGGAGTTCATAATCCACTTGAATCAAATGTATGAAATATGATATGTCAAGAGCTTTGTAATTTTTTGAACAACTAATAATAAAAAAATTAAATAACCTAATAAATAAATAGGCAAAAGAGCTAAACAGACATTTCTCAAAAGAAAAAAAAATAGCCAACAAATATGTGAAAAAAAAAGTTTAGCATTCCTGGTAATCAGGGAAATGCAAATCAACACTACACTGAGTGTCTACCTCACTTCAGTTAGAATGGCAATCATCAAGAATACAAACAATAATAAATGTTGGTAAGGATGTGGAGAAAAGGTACACTCTCACATTGTTGGTAGGACTGTAAATTAGTATAACTGTTTTGGAAAGCAGTATGGAGATTCCTGAAAAAGACTAGGAATGGAACCATATAATCTAGCTATCCCACTCCTTGAGATTTATCCAAAAGATTTTAAACCAAAATACTGTAGTGACACACACACACATCAATGTTTATATTAGCAAAATTAACATTAATGCAACTTGTCCAGTTGCCGGTCACAGATGAATAGATTAAGAAAATGTGAGATATGATATATATAGATATATATATACATTCATATATATAATATATATATGAATATATATATGTATGTATATATAATATATATATGTGTGTGTATATATATATTATATATATATATATATAATATATATATATATATATATATATA
>NW_026000211.1:15931240-15939046 GCF_001458135.2 Marmota marmota marmota | reverse complement strand
TATATATATAGTTGTAGTTGGACACAATGTCTTTATTTTATTTATTTATTTTTACATGGTGCTGAGGATTGAATCCAGCACCTCACACCTGCTAGGCAAGCTTTTTACTGCTGAGCCATAACCCCAGACCCTGTATTTTTTCTTTTGTGAAGTGTCTTTTTGATCATTTGCCCATTTATTAATTGGATTTTGTTGTTGTTGTTGTTACTAACTTTTTTTGAGGGTTTTTTTTTAATATGTATTGTGGATATTACTCCTTGTTCAATTGAATAGCTGGCAAAAATTTTCTCTCATTTTTCCCTCACTTTATTGATTATTTCCTTTACTCGCTAGAAGATTTTTTGTTATTTTTATTTTTTGTAGTCCCATTTGACAATTTTTGGTTTTGTCTCCTGAACTGTTGGAGTCCTATCCAGGAAATCAATGCCTGCGTCACTATAAATGCAAAATTTTTCCCATGTTTTCTTCTATAGTTTGAAAATCTCAGGTGTTACATTAGTTCTCTGATATTTTGAGTTGGTTTTTGTACAGAGTGAGAAATATGGATCTAGTTTCAAGTTTCTACATGTGACTATTCAATTTTCCCAGCATCATTTGTTGAAGAGACTGTCCTTTCTCTAATGTAAGTTTTTGTCATCTTCGTAGACGATCCATAGGCCAAAGATGTGTGTGTTAATTTATGTGTCCTCTATTCTATTCCATTGGTTTAGAGGTCTATTTTGTTGTTGTTGTTGCTATTGGGTTTTTATTTTATTTTATTTTATTTTGCCACTACCATGCTGACATTTTTCAGTATAGTTCTGTAGTAGATTTTCTATACTGTTACCTCAATATATTTGTTTTTCAGTTCTAAAAGTCTTTTGGTGTTGTCATAGAATTCCTATGTATAAATTTACATATTCTGCAAATAGGGATAATTTGACTTTCTCCTTTCCTAGATATATGCTTTTTATTTATCTTGCCTGATTGCTCTGGCTAGAATTTCTGATACTATATTTAATGTAAGAGTGGTGAGAATGAAAATTCTTGTCTTACTCCTGAACTCAGAGGAAATGCTTTCAGTTTTTATTTACTTAGTATGATGTTGGCTATGGTTTTCTCATACATAGGTTTTACTTTGCTGAAGTACTGTCATTTTTATACTAATTAATTTAGGGTTTTTATGATGAAGAATGTTAAATTTTCTCATTTTTTTCTTCATCTACTGAAATGATCCTGTGATTTTTATCCTATACTCTATGTGATGTATTACATTTATTAAATTTTTATAAGTCAAAACATCATTGAATCCCTGGAATAAAATCAACTTGATCATGATGTATCAGTATATAGAGTGTACTGTTAAAGCCAATGCAAGTATTTACTTAGAGTTCCTTCTTTTCTTCCTTCCTTCCTTCTAACGAGTTTGGAAACATCCCTTCCTTTTTTATTTTGTGGAACAGTTTGAGAAACATTGATATTAGTTCTTCTTTAAAAGTCCTGTAGAAAATAACAGTGAATACTTCTGGTCTGGGAGGCATTCTTTGTTCGGGAGCTTTTTAATAGTGCTTTAATTTTATACTTGTTACTGATCAATTTAGGTTCTATCTTCATGGATCAACTTTGTTGGTCATGTGTCAAGAAATTTATCCATTTCTTATTTTTATGATTATTATGTGCTTATTGATGCTTTGAATTTAATTTACTTTAATTTTTTCTAAATTTTTTATCTGCTAACTTGTATCACTATTTTTGTTTCTATTATGTAAATCCAAAGATATAAATTTCAAGTATTACTTTAACTGTTTTATAGAGTTCTGATACAGAATATTCTTACTCTCATTCAATTCATAATATTTGAGTCATTTTGTATTCTATTCTTTAAACATGTTTATGGTGAGCTGTGTTACTTAACTAGTAAACATTGAGGCTATATAGTTATCTTTCCATTGTTGACTTGTAGCAAATACTTTAATATACTTAATTCTGTTTGTTTTGATAGATTATATTATTTTAATTCAAAATTTGAAGAATTTGCTTTATGAAAAGATATTATCTATTTTGTTGAATATTCCAAGTATATTTGTAAAGAATTGATATTCTGAAGCTTTGGAAGTAATAGTCTTTGGTTATCAATTAGGTCAATTGTTTAATTGTGCTTTTGATATCTTCCACACATTATTGAAAACATTTGATATATTCTACAGAATATTTAAAGGAATGTTAAGAGTTATAACGTAATGGTGCATTTTCTTTTTTCTTTTGCTACTGGGAATTGAGACCAGAGTTGCTTAACCACTGAGCCACATCCTCAGCAGTTCTTGTTTATTTTTATTTTGAGATAGGATCTCAAAGTTCATTAAGCAAGTTCATATCCAGCAGAATTGGCCACTGCACAGGATGTTGTCTGTTGACTGGTGACATAATATTTTCTTTCATAGGCTACTCCCTAAATTTAAACACTGGTTGAACTGAGTGAGGTATGCGTAAATTCCAGTGAATTTGGGGGTGATTAGTTCATTGTTATTTTCATAAAATGAGTTCCTTGGTCAAAAAGTACTATTATATGGAGTACCCACAATAGTAATAAGACACAATATCAATGTATAGGTAATAGTGCTGGCAGAGATTTTTCAGAGAATAGAAAAGTGTATGAAAAGAATGAACATCTAATTCAGTGAGAATAAATTGCTGCCACCCATTGTGTCAACTTTTCCTCCCAATTATTAAGAGCTTCTTTAGTGAACATAGCAAGGATGGTGGAATGTGGTGGACATCATTATCCAAAGTACATGTATGAAGACTCAAATTGAGTGTCAACATACTTTATATACAAACAGAGATATGAAAAATTGTGTTCTATATGTGTAATAATAATTGTAATGCAAAAAACCCCAAAAAGTACATGTATAAAGATATGAATTGGCATGAACATACTTTATATACCAAGATATGAAAAATTGTGCTCTATATGTGTAATAAGAATTGTAATGTATTCTGCTGTCCTGTACTTAAAAAAATAAAATAAATTAAAAAATAAATAAATAAAAGCAGGAATCAATCCCCAAATTATTGTCCCTCATAATGCATTCAGAAATATTTTCTTCTCCTTCTACACATTTTACCCTCTGGATTCCCAAATGAAGAGACATTTGCCAGTAGAAACAGCAATGATATCTTCATGTTAAGTTGAGCTTGACATCTGGTTCTGAGCACTTTGGATTGCTGATTGCTGAACCACTAGGTACAAAAGAGTGTTTACCGTACTAGGTATGGTGATGAATCCAGATTTATCAAGGGAAAATATAGGAGCTGATATACATTTACAGCAGGAAATCCATTACTGAACAAAGGAAGTCTCCTGAATACTTTCCATAGTAGCAGTTAATGGAAAACTGTAACAACTTATTATAGTAGAAACATCATTTAAGAATGATACTCAGTTCACCACACTGGGTGAAGAACTTCTCAGTGAGATTAAAATAAAAAATATACATATATATTATTTTATTTTAAGATGCCCTATAAAATTTGAGATCTAGTCTATTTGAGTTATGATAGATGAGAAATGGAAAAATTAGAATAAGTTACATTCTGTGTATATATAATATGTCAAAATGAACTCTACTATCATGTATATCTAAAAAATCTAATAAAAAATCAGAATAGGCTATTCTGGAAGATGTAGAATTATTTTTGTAATTATGAATTTTCTATTAATTCATATTCATTATTAATGAAATAATGCCAAACTATATTTTGTTCTGTCAAGTTTAAACTGATTTACTTGATAATTAAATAATATAAATTGAATGAACATCTTTAGTAGCATTTTTATTCTACCGACAGGATATTCTACCAGATCAGAGTGCAAGTCTTCACAAACTTTCTTAGTGCCCTCCATGAGAAAAAATTATTTTGTACTTATAATTCTATTTTGGAATTATATCCAAAATGATTTATCATACACAATATGTTTTTTAAAAGAATCATTAGTTCAAGTTTAATCATTATTTCCAAGAAGATTCAGGTCTGTATCATACGAGCATTTTCACAGAAGAGGATTCTTTGAAAACTAAGAGTCAACTACCAAAAGAATGGACAACAGACAAGTTAAAATGATATTTTCTATTCTCAATTTTTTCACTAATGTACCACTTAGAGCTTTTATTGGAGAAAAGAATGAAAAAACATAGAAGTATAATTTAAATGATTCTCTGTACATATGAAGTCTCCTTGAATGCTCACATTTTATTTTAAAAGACCATACATTTTGCTATTTATTCCATAATGTAGATGAATTTATTTTAATAAAAAAATGCTTTAAATTGCTTGTTATAGAGTAAAATGGGCTCCCCAGGATTTATGCCATATTTATTCTATAACTTTGAGCATTCCTAGGAACATAGCCATCTACATGCTAATGGTTCTAAAAAGTTCTATTATTGTGGCAAAATGATAGTATACTTTTAACTCATGATTTAAAAAATTTAACACCAGGAAATAAAGATCTAGAAAGCATGGCATCCTCCTGAACTCATTATAGATATCAACATACCTTCCTTTTTATGCACTGAATTTGGATAAGTGCAATGCATGTAAGTTGTTTAATATTAAATCAAAGGACAAAGTGCAATAAAATCTCAATCACTTTAATGATATTATTGTAATTCATGTTACTGAGTAGATAATGAGTTCCAAACAATTGAGAACACCTATTGAAATTGTGTTCCATGGAATCGCCTGTTTCCATTTGGGCAGTGTCTTAATGAATGCTGTTCCTTAGCTGGCGCTCCTTATGCTTATGATGCCCTTGCAACGTGATCTCTTTCCTTTGCTGGTAAAATTTACTCATATGCAGGGTGTAGTTTGAAGAAATAGTTCCACAGGGGCTTTTCCTGACCCTCTCTGTATTTACCCTTCTCAACACCATGTGGCACCACCTGTCTTCCAGTATTTTCATGATAGAGTATAAATTCTAAGAGGAAGAACTTGTGATGGTTTTGTTCCACTGTGTTTTTATTATCCAGGACCCACTTGTCACCTGTTAGGTGCTCAATAAATATTTTAAATGAGTGAATTATGTTTATTATTGAAGTATAAACTGAATCATACCAATAGTGGGAAAAATAGAATTGAATTATAATAATACAATATAAATAAAAGTGAAAATTTAGAATTCTTGTTTTGAACACCATCTTTTTTTCTTTTTCTTTCTGTCTTTTTTTTTTTTTTTTAATAATTGCAGTCTTAAAATGAAATGAAGGCTGTGTTAGGGAGCACCCATAAGGGATTTTTTCCTCTATTTATGCTGGCACATAAAAATGAGAGCCTCTACATTGTCCATAGCAGTTACAAGGAAATTTACAAAACTATATTCAAGTAAAGCTGAATACTTAAGAGCAAGTAATTATGTAGATTTTGCTCCAATTTGCAAACAATATTCATTTTTTGATGCATTGCTCAAAATAAGACAACCTAGTCTCTGATTTATTTATTTATTTTTCTTTTTAACATGTCCTGGTATGCAATTAAAATGCATTATGTTAAGTAGAATTTGAGCTATGCATATATTGCTTCTTTTTGTTCTACTAAATGTTATCCTTATTGTTCTTCTTGTCATAAAGAAGTGAGGATTTAATGCTGAAATTTTTACTTTATTACAAAATATTTATTGAAAAATCCACTATGCTAGAAAATAGCAACTTCTGTTTATGAATTTAATGACGGCCCAGTTCTCTTGTTAATTTATGTGCACTGTGCCTCCCAGACAACGTTGAAGTAATTGTTTTGGAAGGTGAATATGATAAAGTTCATGTTCTCATAACAGATAGACTAGGTCTCAGTACTACTTCATAAAAGTTTGATGTGGTCTATAACATAAATCTTTGTCCAAGTCACAGATGACATTCTGGACTTCCTAAGTTTATGTTATTTGATTAATTTTTCTCTAGATGTTAGAATCAATACAGAATATTGTGCTTGTTGTAATAACTAGTTTCAGTCTTTTATTAATACTGAACATTATAGGTAGATAATATACATCCATAGAATTATCCAGATTTTTATTGTGGTTATAGTTGAAATATAATCAACTGAACAAATTTAAAAGGCAGAGTTTGATGATTTTGACAAAATTTTATTTGTAGACACCTGTGAAACTAATGTCACCACAACTGAGATAGTGAATGTACCTATGATCCTCAAAGGTTTTCTAATCTCCACCTATAGGCCCTGCCTTCTGCCCAGTCCTGGCAATCATCTATCTGTTTTCTGTCAATATAGATTAGTTTGCTTTTTAAAGAATTTTATAAAATGAAATTATGCAGTCTGTACTTTTTATCTTTTTTTCTTTCATTCATCGATACTATTTGGAGCAAAACTGGTATTTTTCATATATTAGTAGATTATCATTTTTTATTGCTGAGTTTCCTTACATGGTTCAATTGCAATACTTTTTATGCATTTACCTGGTAATGTATTTTTGAGTTTTGTCTATTGTGAGTTTATTACAAATAAATATCTTCTAAATGTTATATATTTGTAGGTTTTACCTTAGTGTCTGATAGATACATTCTGAATTAATTTCTGTATCTGGTTTGAGTTATGGATCAAAATTCTTTGTTTTTGCTTGTGGTTACTCAATTATTCCACTTCTAAGTATTGATCAGCCCATCCTTTCTCAACTTGCCTTTGCTCTTTGGTCAAACATCAACTGCCAACCTAGATGCCCTTCAATAGATGAACAATAGAGAAACTGTGGTATATATACACAATGGAATATTACTCAGCATTAAAAGAGAATAAAATTATGGCATTTGCAGGCAAATGAATGGAGTTGGAGAATTTCATGCTAAGTGAAGTAAGACAATCCCCCAAAAACCAAAGGCCGAATGTTCTGTCTGATAAGTAGATGCTGATCCATAATGTGCAGGCCATGGTAAAAATGGAGGAACTTTAATGGGGCAAAGGGGAGGGAGAGGTGGGTAGAGTGCATTGGGGCTAAAAAGATGGTGGAATAAGATGGATATCATTACCCTAGGTATATGTAATGACTGCACATATGGTGCCACGCTATATCATGTAAAACCAGAGAAATGAAAAGTTGTGCTGCAATTGTATACAATGAATTAAAATGCACTAAGCTGTCATATATACCTAATTAAAATAATTAATTTAAAAAAATCAATTACCCATATACATTAGAGTTTATTTCTATAATTTTTACCAATTTGCTTATCTTTTTTAAAAAAATAATTTAGAGTTGTAGGTGAACACAATATCTTTATTTTGTTTTTATGTGATGCTAAGGATTGAACCCAGTGCCTCATGCATGCTAGGCAAGCGCTCTACCACTTGAGCCCCAGCCCCAGCCCTCAATTTGCTTATCTTTATACAATTTCATGCTTTAGCTTTATGGTAAATCTTTAGAAAGCATGTAATCCTATTCTTCCATATTAGTCTGATAGATCTTCCAGGGTGGAAAAACCACATTCTGTGTAGTATAAAAAAACAAGAATTTATTTTCTCAAAGTTCTAGTGGCTTCTAAGAGAAAGTAAGTGGAAGGTTGGTTTCTCCAGACCTCTCAACTGGGCTTACAAATGGCCACCCTCTTTTTACCCTTTTACCTGTATGACCTTTCCTTTGTGCGTTCATAGATCTGGGTCTCCTATATTCCTTATGAGAATCATTTCAGTTGAATTGGAGCCCTATCATCAAGACATCATTTAACATCATATAAATATTGAGTCTTTTAACCTAATATTTGTTTTTTTAATATATATATATATATATATATATATATATATATATATATATATATATAT